>NW_028327975.1:0-13012 GCF_054136105.1 Typopeltis vanoorti
GGAACAATACATTACATAACTGCCATAACTGCATGCACAGTGCCTAACTAAGCAGTTAGGGTTTACCAGAGAAACAGAAAATATTCATATTTTTGATCACATCCTATGTTTCTTTCTGAACTAGTTGGTAACAATATTCAAAGGTAATATCTTGGCAACTATTACTATATTATCATGGCAACAAGGAACTGTAAAGTGACTTCAGGATAATTCTTGTATTGGAGGCATGAAGTGGCTTGAAAAGCTCCATGTTTGGTCTTTATAGTAGGATTTCCAGATATAAACCCAACACTTGATTCTTCCAAACAACTATGACTATGTTTAAACCTTCTAAGATTCAAATTGTTTGCACTAAACAATGCTTTCATTTTTTTAAAAAAAAATTTATAACTCCCACTCAAAATTTGTAAACCTATAGTACATAAGTACTGTGGTTGGGCTAAGGATTTTATTAATTTTTTTAACAATTTTTCCCTGATCCAGAACTCCTGCTCTAGAGACCAAGCATGAAACTTTTAGGCCCACAATAAGTGGTTTCCCCTACCTTCACACACACACACACACACACACACACACACACATACATACATATAGCTTGCTGGTTGTAGAGCCAATACATAACCACTCAGCCAACCAGGCTGGCTATGTGAAAATATGAAGGATGCTTTCTACATATGAAATAGAGAATAAGGAAAAGACTGTAATATCCACATATTTTGTGACTATGAAAATTGCTTAGCACAACATTACACTTAGCTGTGGTTTGCCATTATGACACATTTATAAATAAGCATGTTTACAGTTAGTCTTGATAATATCACTCTCAAGAGATAGGGGAAATCCAGATTTTTACAAATTACTTTATAAATTAAATGGATATTAAATCCAACATCATTTCAAAGCTGAATACAGAAACTATAAAACTCTCTTTTCCTCCTATTGGTCCATTTCGATAATGTTTCACTGGTCTGACAGCTGTTTTCATTGGTTTTCGTCAGAGACCAGGCAGAAACTCTCAGTCGGTGTATGGTGGCAAGTGTATTCCCACAAGCTCTCTGGTCAATTTTCATATGAAACTTTTATAGTTTCTGTATTCGGCTTTGAGATGATGTTGGATTTAATATCCACTTAATTTATATAATTTTGCATTGCCAAAGTGAAGCCTTTTGGCTTTTTTATTTTAGTAATTACAAATTACTGATTATATTTTATTATTATATTTTTCAATTTAAAAAGCATGCACAGGATCTCATGCATCCAGTTAACTACATTTGTCTGTGCACTTAAAAAAACTTCTGATGCTGTCAATGAATTCTTTCGTTAGAAAGTTGGAGGAGAGAGATAATTATAAGTTTTATTTTTGCCATATGCAAAAGAAGCAGTGGAAATATAGTGATCTCTCAATTACCCATTTGGTCAGTTAACTGAATGCATAATTACAAAAGTGCCATTTAAAGAGTCACTTGACATGCTAACCCATTCAAGGGTAAGATAATTGAGAGATCACTATATTTACCAAAGCCAAATGTAATCTTCAAAGTTTCAAGTGTATAAGCATATCTCTACTAAAGCAAAAGACATCCTGGATTTTGTCCATTTACTTGCAAAGCAAACAAAACATCAAGCATTTCCACTCTGATTTCCCCTCCCCTTCCCATTTTCTCAGGTAAGCTATGCTTAGTAAAACACAAATCATATTATTTATGACAATATAGCTTCTATTGTATGTATATTGGTTATCACAATAACAAGGTGACTTGGCATTTTATGTATGGTCACTACCCCTCATATACTATATCTGTGTTCCTGATAAGCCCTATTCTGAACTTCAAATTTTATTTCTGATACCAGTACTATGCTACAGAACACTATTCAGTGCTGATAGTCATCTTGCAAAGGCAATGATGTAAAACTAGACAATACTGCATTTTGATTCTTACAGTAGTATCATTTGAACACTTCATTTCCTGTCAGGAAACTATAAGGTGTCGGATAAGTCTGGAAATGGGGGGAGGAATTCACAATGTTAATTCTGATATGCTCAGTCAGATACAGAGGTTTTTTTTTTTTTTTTTTTTTTTTGGTATGGAGGAAAGCATTGAGCATATCTGAAAATGTAACTAACATTGTTATGATTTTCACATCAGTATTTTAAGGTTAGAGTTGAATGCAATAGATAGAGTTCTTGCTTTCTCTTTTAAGATTCTTTATATATTTACCAATAGGCACACAGATTACAATTAGTGGTTGAGCTCATCTGCACTACAAGATTCTAGCTTTCTTATCTATAGAATGCTTGACAGCATTATTTAGTGTTTCTTTATCTTAAAAGGTGATATAGCTTGAAAAATAACTTAGCCTGCTTATTCAACAAGTTTTTTTTTTTTTTTCATACAAAAATCATAAACTTTTTATATATATATATTTTTAAGATGTTATATTTTTATCATATCTACTTGGTTTGAAATATTTAAAAATGTATTGCAAAGCCATTTCTGGATATATTTTTATAAATATTTTTAGGTTTGATGTTTTTCTGTAAAGGATGTTAAAAATTTGGAGCATAGATGCCTTTAAAATCTTAAGTTTTGATCTCAGGATAGTTTTTAAAATGTGTGTTCTTCTTCAGAGAACTAAGGTAATTGTGATATTTCAGAGATAATGTGTGAATTTGTTACTGCGTCCTGAAACGTGTTAGCTTGACTTATTCTTGTCGACACACTTTCCTGTCTACTCTTTTGTATTTTTAAAACAGTTGTGACACCTTGTACATAGCAATGCATAATGTTGTTTCAGTTAATAAAGTATGATAATTAATGGAAATATATAACATTGTTTGTACCAAGAGGCATAATGCTAATGATTCATAAAACTTTTATTGAAAAGTAAAGTTGGGCTATAATTTTGTTAGCCTCACTATAGGTTTAATATGCATTTTTATAAAATATCCATACACTTGTCATAATACCATGTAATTGTATAGCATTATGATACTCTGTGGCAATAGCATTACCGGTATTCATTGTAAATAGTGCATAACTGATGATACAGTATTATTATTGTTTAATTTGATCAGCTTCATTGCATATGTTTATGACTTGGTAATATTAGAATGTTAGCAAAGAAGGGTTTAAAAAATATGTATTTGTATTATTTTAAGGTATGAAGTAAAAAAAAAAAAGGTGTTGAAATTCATCCTTTTTAATCACACACTAGCCAACATTAAGAATGAAGTTTTCAATCTGCTATATTGTTCTACAAATAAAATGTTACTGGTTATATATATATATATATTGAGTAAACAGTATTAGCACTAGTAGAATGGAAATTGTTGAATACAAGCTATTGTGAAACAGTATGCACCTTAATTTGATGTACAAATCTGTGTTCCTATTTAATGTACAGTATGGTTTGGTGTTATATCCAAGTCTTTATTTCTGTATTACTTTGTACAGAATATTTGCAATTAAATGGTTCATGATGGTGGTATAAGTTTTGTTGTTATTCAAAGAAATATAATAATGCATTACCAATTTAGATCAGAGGATTTAATTATTTTACATCCAAAATAAATTTTAAAAAACATCAATAGCTGAAAGTATGAAATAACATAGTTTATTTAAATACAATATAAGTACTAACAGTGTTTTTAATCCATGCCAGCCAGCATCATTTCTACTGTCTCATTGGAATACTCAACTTGTTTACACATGTCCAAGGCACTACTTAGTCTAGCAGCGAGAACATGTTTACACTATAAAAGGAAAAGATATTTAACATCATGATGTAATATGATGCTACAGTATCAATGTTTCAAAAACTGCATACACCTGATTTTCATAATAAAGCCTGCTTTATTCTTTTGATTTCCTTGATAGTACTTTAAGCAGCATGATTTGTAAAATAACAATTCAAATCACTGAAAAACTTGTACAGTAGCAAACAAATTAATCCAAACAAAGACGAATTTTCATTGAGTTTTTTTGGATATGTGTGGAGTGAGAATGAGGAAAGACTGTATTTGGTGATAGGGGTCTAGAAAACCTAATAACTGGTATGAGACCTAACACAGAGTCAGGGAAACTAAATTATAAAGGGAAGAATGGTGAGAATGTGAGTGTAAAAGCAACAATGTTATATAACTGTGTTAATGATGGGAATGGACTTTGTGTTCATCTGGTTCGGATCCATCAAATATGTGCAAAGATGTCTATATGTATAAGGCACTAGAGAAGAATTGAGATCTGCAAGTTGTCCAACTGTATCATGCAGGTAGATTATTATGTCTGTACATGAATGCTAAGAGTATCAGAAACAAAGGGGTAGAGTTTGTTGCTTATGTTAGGACCTCAGATTGTAGGTATTAACGAGACCTGGCTTCTTCATTAACGGATTCTACTGCTGCCCAATATTGATTTGGTAGCAGTAGAATCTCATGAGAACGCATTTATTGAGCTATTGCGGGACAACTTCCTCAAGCAGCATGTGACAGAAGGAACTCTAGGTCAAAGAGTGTTAGATTTGATTATATAACTGGTAATTAATTTACGGAATTAACAACGCATATAAAGTAAATTAATTAAAGATAACTTTAATGAATCACTTCTATATTTCGACAATGTCACATTGTCATCTTCAGGAACATAAAGATATGGTATGTGCACTACAGGAACTAACAAAGCAAATGAGGCAGAAATTAAGACACTAATTTTGTTCCTAAAGTCCTAATGGTGCCCTCTTGCGGGCTAATTTGGTAGTCTTGGCCGTTGGGCTGAAGTTCTCATAATGAAAGTCTCCCAAATTTGGGGCAGTTTCATGCACCCAAATTTGTTGAGGTTAGGAACGTTTTTTAGAGCTGCTGAAGATTCTTTGAATAATCTTTCGTATTTAAACTTGCTGCGATGGATTATTTTTGTCTTCTTCCAACGAATTTTATGGTGGGTATCTAAGGCATGGTCTGCTAGCCCAGAGCGGCTGTACTGGTGAAACCGGATGTAGTCTTGGTGTTCTGAAATCCTGATATTTGTTGTTCTGCCTGTTTGGCCAAAGTAGGACAATTTGCAGCTGCAAGGGACCTGGTATACACCAGGTAGGTCTAGGGGAAGTGGTTGGTCTTTGGTAGAGCGGATAAGGGATGCCAACTTTTTATATGGTCTGTAACAGGAAGTAAGGTCATATTTCTTGAGGATATTAGTTATTTTTTCAGAGGTGCCCTGGATGTAGGGGATAGTGATAGACTTGGTGTAGTCTTTATTGTTGAGGGGGGGAGGGGGGTTGTGGTTTTCAGGTTTTAGTATTTTTTGGATTTTTTTGGGGTTATAGCCATTGGCTAAGAAAGTGTTGAGGATGTGGTTTAGTTCTATAGTCAGGGCCTTGTCATCTGAGCAGATTAATTTTGCCCTGTTATATAGTGTTTTTATCACCCCATATTGTTGTGAGGGGGGGTGGTGGGATTGCTGGTGAATGTATCTGCCAGTGTGGGTGGGTTTTCTGTAAACAGAGAAAACCAAAGATCCATCAAGCTGGCGGGTGATTAAAGTGTCTAGGAAGGGTAGGGTGTTGTTTTCCTCTTTTTCTAAGGTGAACTGGACTCTGGGATGTTGGTTGTTTAAGTGTGTTAGGAAGGAGTGGAGTGAGTCTGAGCCATGTGGCCAAATAGCAAACACATCATCCACATAACGAAGCCAAATAGTGGGTTTTTGTGGGGCGGAGTTTAAGGCTTTTTCTTCAAATGTCTCCATAAAGAAATTGGCCAAGGGTGGGGAAAGTGGTGAACCCATGGCTGTCCCCTCTATCTGTTTGTAGAACTTTCCTTGCCAAACGAAATAGCCTGAGTTCATTGTGAACTGAAATAGGGCTGAGATATCGGGAGGAAACTTGGCTTGGATGAGCTCAAGGGTTTCTTTGAGTGGGACATTAGTGAATAGGGAGGAGACGTCAAAACTGACCATTATGTCAGTGTGTTGGAGTGTGAGGTTTTCTATACTGGCTTTAAAGTGGGCCGAGTTTTTTATGTATGATGGTGTGTTGCCAGTGTAGTGTGTGAGCGTTTTGGCTAAATGTTTGGCTAATTTATATGTGGGGGAATCAATGCCATCCACTATGGGACGTAATGGCACATTTTGTTTATGTATTTTTGGGAGTCCATATAATCGGGGGGGTCTAGAGTTATAAGGTTTAAGCTTGTTGGTGACTACCACAGGCCAAGAAGTGACTTTCTTAAGGAGTCTGTGGATAGTTCTAATCTGAGAGCTGGTCGGATTATATTCAATGGGGAGGTAAGTAGTACGGTCTCGTATTAAAGAATTTAGCTTACCTTTGTAGTCTTTTTGATTGAGTACCACAGTGGCGCTTCCCTTATCAGCTTTGGTGATTACTATTTTTTTGTTGTTTTTTAATTCTTGTAGGGCTGTATATTCGTTTTTGGATAAGTTGGATTTTGGAGGTTTGGCTTTAGTGAGAACACCGACTACATCCAGTCTCACGTTGTTGGCGGTATGGATAGGCAGGTTGCGAATTCCACGCTCTATTTGAATCATGATTTCTTCAGCAGGAATCCTTTTTGGAGCTAAGGCGAAATTGTGACCACGTGAAAGTGCGGTGAGTGCTTCAGGCTTTAAAACTGCTGACGAGAGGTTGACTACTGTGTTAAGTGGTGGCTGGGGTACAGAAGTAGAAGTCTTGGTCAGGTTCTCGTATTTTTTTATGTGCCGACTACGTATTTTTTCGAATTCCTTTCTTGCCGATGTGCATGATATGTCATGGAGTATCGACCATAGATCAAGGCCGAGTGTGTTAGAAAGCTCTTCCTCTAGCGCCCGTACGTTTTTGTTTTCGTCGGCAAGGAGAACGCGCGTCGCGGTAATTTGTTCTCTTAACAGGGCGAAGCTAGTGCGGTTATAAATGCGTAGAGCTTTCTCGGAAGTGAAACGGTGCTTCAATTTGACACAGTTGGGGATCACTTTGTTATCCCGGCAGCGTTTTAGGAACGTCAGGCGATTTATTTGCCTCGATATCTTTAACCTCAATTTGCCGTATTGACGGGCCTTTCGTGCGATTGCATCTCCGTGGATGATCATGATTCTAGTGGTAAGACTTATACGTTGGTTAGACATAACTGGTAATTAATTTACGGAATTAACAACGCATATAAAGTAAATTAATTAAAGATAACTTTAATGAATCACTTCTATATTTCGACAATGTCACATTGTCATCTTCAGGAACATAAAGATATGGTATGTGCACTACAGGAACTAACAAAGCAAAAAAAAAAGAAACTAATAAAAAAAGAATAAAAAATAAAAAAAGAACTAACAAAGCAAAACTAAAACGCTGCCGGGATAACAAAGTGATCCCCAACTGTGTCAAATTGAAGCACCGTTTCACTTCCGAGAAAGCTCTACGCATTTATAACCGCACTAGCTTCGCCCTGTTAAGAGAACAAATTACCGCGACGCGCGTTCTCCTTGCCGACGAAAACAAAAACGTACGGGCGCTAGAGGAAGAGCTTTCTAACACACTCGGCCTTGATCTATGGTCGATACTCCATGACATATCATGCACATCGGCAAGAAAGGAATTCGAAAAAATACGTAGTCGGCACATAAAAAAATACGAGAACCTGACCAAGACTTCTACTTCTGTACCCCAGCCACCACTTAACACAGTAGTCAACCTCTCGTCAGCAGTTTTAAAGCCTGAAGCACTCACCGCACTTTCACGTGGTCACAATTTCGCCTTAGCTCCAAAAAGGATTCCTGCTGAAGAAATCATGATTCAAATAGAGCGTGGAATTCGCAACCTGCCTATCCATACCGCCAACAACGTGAGACTGGATGTAGTCGGTGTTCTCACTAAAGCCAAACCTCCAAAATCCAACTTATCCAAAAACGAATATACAGCCCTACAAGAATTAAAAAACAACAAAAAAATAGTAATCACCAAAGCTGATAAGGGAAGCGCCACTGTGGTACTCAATCAAAAAGACTACAAAGGTAAGCTAAATTCTTTAATACGAGACCGTACTACTTACCTCCCCATTGAATATAATCCGACCAGCTCTCAGATTAGAACTATCCACAGACTCCTTAAGAAAGTCACTTCTTGGCCTGTGGTAGTCACCAACAAGCTTAAACCTTATAACTCTAGACCCCCCCGATTATATGGACTCCCAAAAATACATAAACAAAATGTGCCATTACGTCCCATAGTGGATGGCATTGATTCCCCCACATATAAATTAGCCAAACATTTAGCCAAAACGCTCACACACTACACTGGCAACACACCATCATACATAAAAAACTCGGCCCACTTTAAAGCCAGTATAGAAAACCTCACACTCCAACACACTGACATAATGGTCAGTTTTGACGTCTCCTCCCTATTCACTAATGTCCCACTCAAAGAAACCCTTGAGCTCATCCAAGCCAAGTTTCCTCCCGATATCTCAGCCCTATTTCAGTTCACAATGAACTCAGGCTATTTCGTTTGGCAAGGAAAGTTCTACAAACAGATAGAGGGGACAGCCATGGGTTCACCACTTTCCCCACCCTTGGCCAATTTCTTTATGGAGACATTTGAAGAAAAAGCCTTAAACTCCGCCCCACAAAAACCCACTATTTGGCTTCGTTATGTGGATGATGTGTTTGCTATTTGGCCACATGGCTCAGACTCACTCCACTCCTTCCTAACACACTTAAACAACCAACATCCCAGAGTCCAGTTCACCTTAGAAAAAGAGGAAAACAACACCCTACCCTTCCTAGACACTTTAATCACCCGCCAGCTTGATGGATCTTTGGTTTTCTCTGTTTACAGAAAACCCACCCACACTGGCAGATACATTCACCAGCAATCCCACCACCCCCCCCTCACAACAATATGGGGTGATAAAAACACTATATAACAGGGCAAAATTAATCTGCTCAGATGACAAGGCCCTGACTATAGAACTAAACCACATCCTCAACACTTTCTTAGCCAATGGCTATAACCCCAAAAAAAATCCAAAAAATACTAAAACCTGAAAACCACAACCCCCCTCCCCCCCTCAACAATAAAGACTACACCAAGTCTATCACTATCCCCTACATCCAGGGCACCTCTGAAAAAATAACTAATATCCTCAAGAAATATGACCTTACTTCCTGTTACAGACCATATAAAAAGTTGGCATCCCTTATCCGCTCTACCAAAGACCAACCACTTCCCCTAGACCTACCTGGTGTATACCAGGTCCCTTGCAGCTGCAAATTGTCCTACTTTGGCCAAACAGGCAGAACAACAAATATCAGGATTTCAGAACACCAAGACTACATCCGGTTTCACCAGTACAGCCGCTCTGGGCTAGCAGACCATGCCTTAGATACCCACCATAAAATTCGTTGGAAGAAGACAAAAATAATCCATCGCAGCAAGTTTAAATACGAAAGATTATTCAAAGAATCTTCAGCAGCTCTAAAAAACGTTCCTAACCTCAACAAATTTGGGTGCATGAAACTGCCCCAAATTTGGGAGACTTTCATTATGAGAACTTCAGCCCAACGGCCAAGACTACCAAATTAGCCCGCAAGAGGGCACCATTAGGACTTTAGGAACAAAATTAGTGTCTTAATTTCTGCCTCATTTGCTTTGTTAGTTCCTGTAGTGCACATACCATATCTTTATGTTCCTGAAGATGACAATGTGACATTGTCGAAATATAGAAGTGATTCATTAAAGTTATCTTTAATTAATTTACTTTATATGCGTTGTTAATTCCGTAAATTAATTACCAGTTATGTCTAACCAACGTATAAGTCTTACCACTAGATTTGATTATAGTGTCAGAGGACATTTCAGTTAAAGACAACTATTCTGCCTCTGGTTGGCGAGAGTGATCATGCAGTACTTACTTGGGAAGTGACTAAGTTTATAAATGTTCCATTCAGAAAAGGTTACATGCTGAACTACAAAGCAGGAAATTATGACCAACAGGAGTATACGTAGTTCAGTGGAATGAGATTGGTTGCTGAATGGGAAGCATTTAAACAATACTTATAAAATGCAATATCAGAATGTGTTCCGAGAGTTCAAAGAATAAGTAGGGTAGGAGTCAAATGGATGTGTCATCTTATTAAGCAAGAGATTCATAAGAAAAGGATGATGTGGAAGGAATACCGTCAAGAAGGGAAGTGAGGGCTAGATTTTTCTCTCATAGGGTGGTGCATGGTTGCAATGGATTGCCATTGGATGTTGTGAGTGCAAGCAGTGTGAATAAATTCAAGAATAAGTATGATAGCTGGTGTGTGTATATATGTGGCCTCCCTCAATGAGTCTCTGACTCCCTGGAGGTCTCTCTTAATAATGAGTGCTATGTGTTTTAACTGTCTCTACAATGTTTATTAATAGTGTTGTGCATTTTTAATAGTGTAAACAAGTTGACATTCGCAGTGTTATATTCATTTTGTGTAGCTATAAAATGAGTATAAAATGAAAAGCGTTCAAAAATATGTATTCTTTCTCAGAACATATCCTTGACTCAAAGAAAGTTGATGAGTGTGGTGTTGGTTTGGATACTGTTAATGAGATTTTAAAGAGATTAGGGAGTCAGTTACCTTTTCTTCTGACTGAAAAGGATAATGTGAACAAAAAAGTAAAACTACACTTAAGATCGTTTATTAGTTAGGAAAAGCAAAATGAATCCTAGTATGGATTCATTTTGTAGACTTAAATACTAAATTTACTGCTGTAGACTTAAATAGAGATTTGGCAGCTAGTGAAATTAATGTTTATGATGACAGTCCATCGAAGATTGTTGGAAGCAGGGAGAACTGCCCATAGACCAAAAAAGAAACAACTGTCGATGAAGGCTATGCATAAAAAGAGGCTCCAGTGTACAAAGATTGGACTGTTGAGAAGTAGAAGAAGGTCATATTCTCAGATGAGAGCCATTTTTTTGTCCAAGCGAGTACACTATGTTTGTAAATCAGCAACTGAGAAGACTTCTCCCACCCAGCTGAAAAGATGTTCTGGGGTTGTTTTACACATGACAGTCCAGGATCACTTGTGCCTCTTGATAATATGATGAAGAGTGACCAATACATAAAAATATTGAATAAAAGAGTGGTCCCACAGAGTCATAAAAACACAAAACTCATCTTCCAACAGGCTCTTGCTCCATGCCACACTTCAAAAAAAGTGAAAGAGTTCCTCAAATATCACAACATCCAATTGCTTCAGTGGCCAGGTAACTCTCTGGACATTAACCCAATAGAAAATGTGTGGGACACAGAGAAAAAGAGACTTGGAAAATTAAATCATGATACAAAGGATAACTTAATACAATACAATCCATTATAAAAGTATAGTTTTGAGATGCGAAAATAAGAAAAATGTGTTCTCTGTTGGTAGAGTCCATTCCTAAGCGAATTAATGAACTTATCAGGAACAGACAAGCTCATATAAATTATTAGGTAAAGTTGGAGCTTAATTTTTGTATTTATTTTCTTGCAAAATTAAAATTTTTCTTTAAAATGTGTTTGGATTAATTTATTCACTGCTGTACTTAATTCATGAAGGTTATGCATGAGCAAGCTAAATTAAAGATGTCCTCAAATTTATTTGTACAAACAGTTAAAGATTTGTTAAATTTAACACATCCAACCTGAAGTTGGGTGTATTAAATTTAAATCACACATTACCACACTTCCTGGTTGTTCACTATCTTTATCTTATGAAAGATAACACATTCAGTACCACAGGACTTCAACTCTAGAACTGAAGTCCTGAAAAAGGTTTGAAACTTTATCAATCCTCCAATAAGCATAGTGGTGGTCTCACTCTTGGTGATGAAAATCATTTACCATTAAAGATCTATGATCACCAGCAGAAGAAATGTTTTGCACTCAGCCAATGAGGTTAGCTCTCATATACTAGAAAATAACAGAAGCTCCAAAATTGATGTCTTCCTACAAAGCTGTCTTAAGTTAAATGTCCCTTTTTCCTTTTATAAAAAATTTATAATTAAAATATATTAAATTAAATACATTTTAATAAATAAAGCTTATGATTTAAATGAGAAGACCAAACAATGCAAAAAAAAAAGTTGATGATATATGAATACAATGGATTCATAACCTCTGGACAATGAATGACTCTGAGAACTGGACCAGTCAGACTAGGATATAAATCATCTGATAAGATTAGATTAGCATGATATACTTGAACTTATGCATTCAGTATTCTTGATTCAAGAAAGTATAATGAACTGCACAGTGTATGCAGCTGCTTTTAGATTTGAAAGAACTGAAAATAAAAAACCTGTTATATACAGAGTTATACACTTCACTACCTAATAATAGAAAAATATAATTTCTTGTCAAGTATACTTTATAACCTAGCAGTAAAACTAGAAGTTTTTCACCCACAGAAGTTTTTCAAGTCATTTCAGGCCTCCAATAAGTGGGACAAGGAATTTTCATCTCGCACCTAAAAACATTCATTTCCAAACATACCATACTGAAGATGTTCACTACATGTTAAGTGAAAATTCTATTATAAGTAAAACAATAACATAAGCAGGGCAAGACAAATATGCTCACCCACTCACCAGTGGTGAGTACATTTTGCCAGCTGGTGAGTAGCTGTAGACTGAACAAAATAGAAAATGTTGATTTAATAAAAATAATGTTCTAAAATATCTTTAAGAAACACAGGTGCAGCACCACTGATCAATCTATGGACCTCTTCTTGACTTGTTAAAAAAAAAAAAAATGGGGTCGTGACTCAAAAATATTTTTTTTAATTTGTGAGTAGGATTTTGCATAATTTGTTGAGTTCTGAATATAAGTATGCTTGTGTTAAAGAACTAAATTGAAATATATAATAATACTATAAATTGCTTACCATAACATATTCTCCTCTTCTTTGAACTAATAATAATAAAAATAACAGTCATAAAATTTCTTATGATATTATGCAAATAGTTTCAGTGCTCAAAGAATAGAATAAAAATACAAATGATTAA
>NW_028327976.1:0-12949 GCF_054136105.1 Typopeltis vanoorti
CATGCGAAAATTGAGCAGAGAGCTTGCGGGAATACGCTCGCCGCCATAATACGAGTTGCCCTAGCCGAACCTAATAGGAAAAGCACGAACGTTAAAAGCTCCCGTATATTGCCTTGTATTGGTCCATTTTGATAGGCTTCACTAGTCTGACATCTGTTTCAAACTCATTTGTTTTCGTCTGAGACACTGTTTAAGAAAGGGTCTCTCTAATTGACGATGTCCAGGACCACTTCCTAGGAATGACCGAAAGATCGTTCAATTCAGCGTTGGTTTCGCTCAGTGCTAGGCTCACCAAACCACTGAGCAGAACCTATTATGTTCCAGGGAAAAGCATCCACCGAAAAATTCCCGCACGGGCCCAGCCGGAAAACACTCTCTCCCCGGAGACTCAAAATGCTCTCTCTCAGGGCAAACCCCTCACCAGGAACCAGATTCGGAAGAAACATAAGAGAGCAAGAACTCTCAGTACTAAGGAATTGACAATTGACATTTATGACTTAAGGGATGAAGCGAAAAGCTTTTCATATTCCCAGTTGTCTGTTACGGTCAGAGTGAGGGAAAATATTATGAGCAGTTTGCTCGCCCAGAATGGGCATGGAGATTATACATCACTGAAGGAAGTTAAAAAGGCTTTTGGTATTTTGTGTTTGAATGTATCCGTAGGCTCATAGGCGAAGTTGATGGTTTCTGACGAACCATGGGACGTTTAGGATCATTCTTAAGCCTTTGTTCTGAACACGTTGCAATTTCATAATATTTGTAGTGGAGGTGTGGCTCCAGGCTGGAGAAGCATAAGTAACTACAGGACGAATCGTCAGCTGGTAATAAAGCAGTTTGATTCTGATGTTTAGCGTGCTGCTTCTGTTTATTAGGGGGTAGATCTGAGCGATGGCTTTATATGCCTTTGTACATGTAGCCGTGATATGTTGGTTAAAAGTTAATTTTTTCTCGAGGACGACACCTAAGTATTTTGTTTCCGTCTGCCAGGGAATTTTGGTGTTGAATAATAAAATGTCTCCTAGAGGAGATATCGACCTTCTTGTGAAGAGAATAATTGAACCTTTTAGGGGATTTACTTGCAGTCTCCATTTGGAGAACTATCTTTCTAATTTTAGAAGGTTTTCTTGAAGTGTTCTAGTAATGAAATGTGATCGGAGAGATCTGACTAATAATGCTGTGTCATCTGCAAACAGGGCCATGATGGATGACATTGGGTTGTGCAGGATATCAGACATGTATACAGAGAACAGCAATGGAGCCAGTAGTGATCCCTGTGGCATTCCAGCCAAGATGGGTCGCTGAGATGAGGTAGTGCCGTTAATCTTCACGTGCATGGTCCTGTTTTGCAGATATGAACTTACTAAATGTGTCAATGTCATTGAGATACCAGCTCAGATAAATTTATGTAACAATCCAAAATGCCATATTTAGTCAAATGCTTTGGATAGGTAAAAAACAGCTTCCGTGTATTGACGCCAGTTGTAGCTGATAGTAATGTATACCACTATTCTGTGGATTTGGTGAATAGTACTGTGATATTGGCGAAAACCGAACTGCTCTTTAGGAAGGATGTCTAGTTCATTTATTGAGGCTTGAAGACGTGCGAGGATGACCTTCTCCACAATCTTGCCTAGGTTGGAGATGAGACTGATTGTACGATAATGTTGAGGCAGGTGAGGATCCTTGCCTGTCTTATGTATAGAATTTACATCGGCCAGTTTCCAGGTGGAAGGAAAATAGTTAAGACTTAGGATTACATTTATAATTATGGTCAGGTGCACTACGGCTTTTGGGGCAGAAGTTTGATCACCCGATTAGTAATGCCGTCTGGCCCAGGAGCTTTTTTGTTCTTTAATATTTTAATAATGTCATATATCTCAGCAGATGATGTTGGTGCAATATGGTCAGTGTTGGTGTCAGGAAGTTTGAGTGAGTGTCTGACCTTGCTGGGAATCTTATATATGTGATCAAGGTCAAGGTTTTCATACGAAGGCCTGCATTGCTCCTCCAAATTGTTTGCTATAACTTCTGCTTTGTCTACATCTGTGTGAGCATGGCTCTGGTCAGAGAATATTGGGGGAAGGGATCTGTCTTTGTTCTGATATTTTTCAGTAGTCCCCAGATGGAGTGATCAGTAGGTGAAATAGAGGCTAACGTTTCTTCCCAAACTTGGTCTCTATGAGCTTTGAGTGCATCTCTTACTGCCCCATTTAGCCTGTTTAGAGTGGTGTACACGTATTACGGAATCTTTTCCTAGCTTTGTTTTTGTCTCTGATCAAGTTCATGATGTCTTCAGGCAAACGATCTTGCTTGCGGGCAGATTTGTAAGAGGTAGCTACCGTTATAGCAGAATTAATTTTTTGTGTGAGATTTGTAACTGCAGTTTCTACTTCTTCTTTTGTGCATATGTGAGGAAGAGGTCCAATATAATCCTTGAGTGCTGTTGCCAGTCTTTCCCATGCTATGTAGGAGTGAGAAGGAGGAGACAGGTATTCTTGTTTTCCCAGCTGTAGTAGAATTGGGTTGTGATCGGATGATAGTTCATCCATAGATATGATGCTGTATTTAAGTTTGATATCCTGAAGGATAGCTATATCCAGGATGCCAGCAGTGCAAAATGTACTGAGATGAGTTGGTTCGGTGGGGCCTGCCACAACAGCGTTTCTTGATACTACGTAATTGGAAAGGATGCAACCATTCTTGTTGGTGGTTGTGCAATTCCACGCAGGGTGCTTGGAGTTCAGATCCCCGGCTATAATGGTGGGCTCTCTGACGCATAAGATTGCATTTAGGTCAGAGTGTAGTAGAGATTTTTGGGGATGATTGTAAGCTGAGTAGATTTTTAGTTTGCCAGCGGAGCTGGTGACTACTTTCACGCCTGTGATCTCAAGGTTAGTGGTTGAAGGATAGCTCACAGAGTGGTGCTTAATATAATTTTTAATGAAGATGGCAGTGCCGCCGCCTCTGTAGAGAATTCTATCGTTTCTGTATAGGCGATAACCCCTTATTTTAGGATTGTCTGAAGGTGTTAAATGAATTTCACGGATTAATGTAACATCTAGTTGATACCTATATCAGAAATCTCAGAGTTCCAGAATTTTGTTTTTGAGGCCATTTGCATTCCATGCAACGATTTGAAGAGATGCTGGAATGAGTTTGTTGCTATTCATTTATGAGAACTGTGAGGATGACTTATATTTCACGAAGAAATCTTTTAGTGGAGGTTGAAGTAGGGTTTGACAGGCTGAAATCTTGTAGCATGTTTGCCAGTGAGGCCGTAATAACAGCTGTTAGATTTTTAGGCGCTATTGGTTGTCTCTATTGGTCTATTTGTACGGGTCACATCGGCATAACTTCTTGTTTGCTTTTGGTTGTCTCTATTTTTGGAGGTCTCCGACTGTGGACGCTGAGTCTCCGGTTTTGATGCCTGCACCTCTGGTGTTCTTATACTGTAGGAGGAGGACTGATTGACTGCATCCATCCGTCTGTTCTTTGGGTTCTGAGTACATCCTTTGTAGTTCGCAGGATGAGGGCCACCGCAGTTGGCACATTTGGCTGAGGTGGTCCTCGGCTTTGTGCAGGTATTGGTTCGGTGGCAGTCCCCACATTTCTAACATCTATATTCCGCTCTACATAGATTCTGGGCATGGCCAAACTTCTGGCATCTGTGGCACTGTCCAGAAGATGATTTTTTCCGGAGTGGTTCAGGTGTGACGATGAGTCCACAGACTGTTTTTAAATTGTAGATATTTTTGTAAATTTTATGAATCTCTACTAGGACTAATGGCATGGGAGTCTTGTTTGCTTTGTACATTCTGTTGACCTTGACTGGAGGCAGATCCTGAGAATTAAGGTCAGCAGCTATTTCTGCTGTGTCAATGTCTTCACAGACATAACGAAGGACCACTTTTAAATTTTTTCCAAGCTGAGCAGAAAGGTATGATATATTTTAAAGTTTGAAGTTTGTTCGAAGTTTCTCACTGATTATGCCTTTCTGTAACTTCCTTTAATTCAAGTAATAAATTCCATTTTGTCAGCTCCTTTTATCATCTCCTGGCATATTCCATGTGAATCTTCTTCTTTTGTGAACTTGACTGAATGTAAATTTGAAAATACCAAGAAATTATATTCTTGGTTCATCCTTTATCCAAGTGAAAGCAAACTAAGTTTTCTCATGAAGTTTCTTAATGACTAGACTACTCCTATATAGAGATAAATATATTGAAATTAATAACCATAAAACTATTTTTACCCAAGGTCTTCTAACTAGAAGCTGTATTGTGAAATCACTTTTATGTTTAGAGGATAAATTCATTCTCTCTCTCTCTCTCTCTCTCTCTCTCTCTCTCTCTCTGACACAATACCGGCCAAGACGTCTATAGACGTCAAGGTTATTATGGATGCGAAGTGCATATTAAAATTGTACTACCATTGATATTACATTGAAATATATGATGGATACGAAGCGTATGAGGATGCGTATTTGATCCATAATGGCCGGTAATGTGGTTAATATAGAAAATAAGGGGATAAACGTCCTTTGTTGTTTTATAGCCAGTAAGCGAAACTAAAGATCGATAACTACGATCTATAGTCTACGATCATCACTGATGAGACCTCAAAAAAGTTTGAAACCGGTCTGGGCAGTGACCTCTCCTCATAATGTAATGACAGTATTACATCTCCTAGGAGTGTTTTACATTATGAGAAAATATCAAGAACAGAGAGGGAGCTTGCTCCACCATTACTTCGAATTGCCTTCGCCGATAGTTTTTCGGTATAAAACTTATAGATCGTAGTTATCGATCTTTAGTTTCGCTTACTGGCTATAAAACAACAAAGGATGTTTATCCCCTTATTTTCCATATTAAGGTGCCAGAAAACTAGCCATTTGGCTTTTTATTTTAACTAAATATGGTTAATAGTTTGTTTTTCATGTACTTAGTCTACCAGACTTAACATTTTGTCTTTCACAAAAAATTCTTACAAAAAGTAAATGTTCATTAGAGTCGAATCTTTATCAGATCTTTTCTCAAAATATGAGACTTCTTGATTTACATGGGACAATGTAGTGTTTCCTTGTTTAGCATATAAACTTTCTACAATTGAGTGAATGTGTTATTAACGACTACATTTCTTTGTTTTCCAAATTCTACTGCTTTTCACCTTTTGGATTTCTTGTAGTAGTACCAAAATTTCCAACTATTTTATCCTTGTTTTCTTCTCCAATTACTCCATTAAAATCTTTCATTGGTATTGAGTTCTTCTCGTTGTGTTTAACTCGGTGTATCAAGTAGTCTATCATCTCACACATTCTTATCTACTTCTCTGTATCAGATGTTGGCAAACAGACTTATAATATAACAGTGTTTACTGGTGAACTAGGTATTTTAACCACGATTACTCAGTCATTAATATCTAATTGCGCATTATTCTATTGATTAATGTCTTATTAAGGATTGCAGGTGTTTCATTTATTTATTTGCTTGTCAAAATATATAACAGAGACACCTACAATGTCAATCTTCAACTTTGTTATCTCTCTTTTCAGCTTATCCAATTTTCTGTCCTTAGTAATGTTCTTACACGCATGTATCAGTTTGATTTCACTTGACGACAGAAGGCGTCTTGCTACCTCTTTTGCCGCTCACGACACTTCATATCTAAGCTCCGTATTTAACATTTTTTATCTGCTTATGATTCTTTCCTTAATAACGTATTTTGGAAAATGTAATGAGGTCCTCTCCTGTTGCTCTCTGCATAGTAGCCAAGTTGTTGCTATTCTGACACATCAAGTTAATCGTCTACAAAAAACCGATCCATTCAACTGGAGTTCCGCTCGCAACAATTACTGACTGTTAATGCAGTTTCATGTTACGGGTATTTATCGTCGACTAATTAGTCTAGAAATGGCGTTTCTTTTTCCTCCTGAGAGCACCTCACGCAGACATGAATTCAGTTCGAGGTTTTCCTCCTCCACTAGGGACATCTCGCGGAGGATATGAGGTCTTTACCACGCAGGAGGAGTCTTGGTAAAGGATAGGCTAGGATCCAGAATACGCTTTAACAAGTGCCTTATGAATCTCTTTACAAGCTCTCTTATCCCGAATTATTATTATTATTATTATAATAATTGCCATAAACTTACATTAAATACTTTGAAATAGAAGAGTAAACTATGAATTACAGAATAAAAGTCAAATTTATTAAACTCTAAAGAAGAACGAATAATCATAGATTCGTAATTTAGCTTAGAAATTTTAAATTAGAAAATAAACGTAGCGCCAGTTGACTTCACATTATCAGCTGGTAATAAATTAATAATAGATGTCATCAGGCCAAACTGGTGTTTCGTTTAACCTTGATAGACTGATTACCAGAAAGCGAACTAACTCTGAAAAATCCTTGTTAGGAATCGTTTTAACCAAGGGCCTTTTATTAGTGAGGATGTTAGCAACTCCTCAATAATCTTTAAATCGGATTGTATGAAATATTAATATTATTTTTTTAAATTCTCAAAGAAATGTCCCTTTCTCTAGATTGTATGCCAGAGGATCCAACACGAGGAACTTATGCAGTGATAGTATTAGAGTGTGCTTTCTACATCCACGATGTGTATGCTATTCGCCATTTGTACGTCTGGAGAAAGGACTCGAAACTTATCATTTGTCATCATTTAGTGGGCCTCGCACTAATGATTGGTGCGTATGCAAACGGGTAAGTGATCAATATGCAAGTAGTCATTCACATAACACTAGCATATTTTCCTTTTAATTATAACAGGATATGTTTTTCTACATCTAAGTTGAATTTAGTAGCTTAGCTTAACGTGAATGCAGATTAACGGAATTCAAATGGAAAAATGTCGGAATTAGCAAAATATTATTTATACAAAGAATATTAAGGCTGAATATATGTGGTTACAATGAGGTAATGCAACAAGTCATTCGACATTAGACTATCACCGTGTAGAAAATTATCAAGGAGTAAACTAACATAGATGTGTGTTGAGGTGTGATGCCTTACACTTCTCAGCAGAAAGACCAAACCTCTGTGCTACAATACATGCTTCATTAAATAGTAGATGAGTCATTGGAGAGATTTTAGAGATTGTGTTTGCTGTCCTACCATTTCTTTCAGCATGCGCTGTGAATGATCTTTTACAATCATGTAGATTTCATGGAACATTACTTCCAACATTATCCAACATTACTTCTTTTCTATGGTACAGCCACTATATATTATAATAAAGGGAACCTACTCGTAATTATTTAGAAGGAAATAATGCCGCGTATTGGTATGTAGAGAACAACTGTGAGATACTGCTACTTGTAGAAGGTTTGGGTGCAATTCTCCATATGTGTGTGTGTGTGTGTAGGTGTCTACATCTTAATGCAACCTCAGGGAACCTCATTTCCTCCTTCAGGTTCAAATCACACCGACTTTTACATTGAGAAATTCCCTAGAGAAAAAGACAATCTATTAGAATCAGACACTTCCCTCAATTCTTGCATATACGATCGTGATAAATGCCGTACTTACTCCTATTCTAAACACTCACCGTCAATGGCGTCTTTGAATTTTTTTCTTGATTTTTTTTGATACAAATCAGAAAAATCTTGGGCAAAAAACCTCTCCTGTTCCACACTGCATATCACCAATTATTGTCAAGGTTTATGCTCCAGAACTGACTTCTACAGCCATCATCATCATCAGTGGTCATAACAGGCACTCAAGCCCCCACGATCTTCCAACTATTCTTGGATTTCGCAACCGTAATTCGAGGCCTGTTCCTCCGGCTGTGTCCTACGTCTGTAGGTGCGGATGTTTACGAGCCCGATTTGCCTATTCTGAGGGATAAAAAAACCTGAGTTTTTTTTAAAGAAAACCTACCTCCGTATGAGACCGGCTAACTCACCTTTAGTCAAAATAGATCAGTTAAAGATTCCTCGCGTAACGGACGGGAATCGAACCCAGCTCTTTCCCACCGAAGAGTGTATATCAACTGCGATAAAAATGCTCCGACTTCTATAGTATGTTGCGTTTTTATTCTCTTAATTATATTGCTTTCTTTCTAGTTCCGCCATGAAATTAGCCCATATTTATTTCTTTTATTAAAAAATGAGAAAAATCTTTGCCATCAGTTACAATCCAATTTCACTCACTTTAATTCTTTCTAAAGTAATGGTGAAAACCATTAACATCGAATCCTCCGAACCACCTTGCAACCACCCAAATAGCGTTTACCAGAATAGATTCCACTACTGTTCATCAGCAGGAGAATCGGTTTGCTTATGCTACTCACTTTGTGGAAAAATACCAGGAAAACGTTTAGGAAATTTCGAGTAGTGGTTCTCTTAATATCTCCACTACATATTAGGATTTCGCACAAAGGCCTATTAAAGTCTGTCTGCCACCGAGGATAAAGATCGATCCACCGTCGCATGTAATGTGCTCCAGACAGAAGCGGGTTATCTAATTGCCGAAGGTAGATCGGTCCTTATCCTCGATGATCGGAATATCAATTTCTGCGACCCTAAATATCCATGTCTAAACTACTCTTCAGCGGAGTGTTGATAATTTTGGTAGTTTTAGTGCTAATAAATAAAAACCACTATGTTTATCTAATAAACGAGAGGAAATAATTTTCTTGTAATTTCTTTTTCAAGATTTGTCCTTGTCGGAGTGTTAGTTCTTCTACTACACGTTGCCAGCGACATCATTCTGGAATTTGGAACGGCAAACAAACATTTCGCATTTAAAAGAACGAAATGGATGTCTGTTCACAAGCGTGTAGTTTACATATGCTATCCTTTACTTGTAGCAGTGTGGTAAGTGAACGCTAATGTTTTCTTTTAAATGTACTGGTAGTATAATACTGATAACTTACGAACAGTCTGAAACAAATCAAAACGTAAGAAATAATCCAAGCTTATAATTTGATATCACCAAATCACATTGATTACAAGATTGATATTAATATTAAATAAATTAATATTAATTAAATAACTAATTGTTAATTAAATCAATTATTAATAAAATAATTATTAATAATTAAGTAAATGTCAATCGAATTTACACTTGCATTCTAGCGCCATCTATGAGAAAATCAGAGCTCCGAAAGAGATCTCAACAATGGAATCCCATATTTTTCTTCTTACTGACATTAGTTTTCATTCAATCAAAATTAACTACACATGAAATTACAGTGTGTTAGAATTAAATACAAATTCACAAGTTTATTGAGATTTGTTTATTAAATCAGTTTTCATTTATGTTACAGAACCATTTTCTAACTACAATTTAAAATACAACACACGTTTTTTGTACAGGTTCTGGACGAGAAATTACTTATATCCTTTACGAATTATTTTCCCTCTGGCGTCATCAGAAAAACATATCAAAACAGCACCATTTGCAATCACTGCTCAAGCCATGTTGAACTTTCTTTTTTGTACAAGCTGCTATTGGAGTGTGGTAAGTAACTTCCGTTTTATTGGGAATTATGTAAAGAAGATTCTAATAGCATATGAAGTGCTAAAGATTGGATATTTATGTGTTGTTCGTATTTGATTTCAAGTAGAAATTAATTTCTTTTAAAGGAGAAATTTTAGATTGTAGATAACTTTCATTGCCCAGTGTGACACGTCCATACTGCTCATGGTAAAGCTGACGTGCGTGGAAGAAGAGTTCGATTTGGGTTCATTAAAATTGAGTTTCCTAACAATTCTTTACTCATCCCCACAATACGAAAACAACAGGATTAAAACCGTTATTAAGTTGAATTCGAATAAAAATTCAATGGCTACTTTATTCGACCTAACAATGTAATATCATGTTGTTCGTTGGGACATCGACATCAAAAGGTTCAGGAAGCACTCTACAGGTATCCTATTAATGTGTGACATGAAAATTCCAGCAGTGTTCCCTCACATTTATTTGACGGGGATCTCTGAAGCAAAAGTGTTTTGCCACATAGATCTCCGGAAAGTGAACTGGGTAGTAGCCATCACCTAATGCAGAATGCATATCCGAAAGGATGTGTGTGGCTGCAGTCTCGTAGGGGTACGAATTGAGTACTGTTCAGAAAGTGGCAAATCATCTTTTCGTTATTACATTGATAAAAAAGAGAGCAGTGGACTAATTTCCTACTCTAAAAGATAATTTCACACAATAAGATTTGAAAACTTTCTTTTTAGATGGAACAAAGCGAACATTCCGATGGTACAGATGAATGATTTCGATTGAATTCCTCCATTAGGTGAAAACACACCGCAGCAAGTCATCGCTGCCAGTTTGTTGATTACAATCCAATATTTGCAGTTTAAGTATCAGTGGAGGCACCACGTTTTACACGATGAGCTGAAGACCAAATCACTAACCTGTTTTACCATATGCGTCATTTTTATTGAATCTGTCTGCGTGCTCTTTATAAGAGGTGCGTTTCTTCAGGAGAATTTGACAAGACAGTTTACATTTTCACATAATATCAACAATTTTTTGTTAAACTCAGTCAAAGCAGGCAGTAAAAACTTACAAATTGAAAGTATTTCAGCACTTAATTGTGCATTTATGCACACGCCAACCAGTTAGTGAATTAGAAACATTTATGCAGGTGCATCTAAACGTCACTTGCGCAGGGTATATGCGAAATACTTGGTGACGTGCATCATCACGTGTTTGAGGCAATTATTAAAGAATGCTGTTGGTCAGTAATCGTCAATAGAGATGATCACAATGGGAAAAAGAAAAATGTTTTGGAGTTCGATGAAGGGCTGCAGCGACATTGCTTGTGTGGACAAAGATCTTCTTGTATGCAGCAAATGACCGAAGCCTTTAATGAAGGCTGTTCCCGGCAAATATCTCACCGAACTACGCGCAGGGAATTGGAAACTACTGTATTAAAAAATATTCAGTGGCTGATGTGTGTGTGTGTGTGTGTGTGTGTGTGTGTGTGTGTGTGTGTGTGTGTGTGTGTGTGTGTGTGTGTGTGTGTGTGTGTGTGTGTGTGTGTGTGTGTGTGTGTGTGTGTGTGTGTGTGTGTGTGTGTGTGTGTGTGTGTGTGCACGCACATCAGCCACTGAATATTTTTTAATATTCAATATTAAGTAGAAAGACAACTATTCCAGCAAGTATTCAATCCTGGTATTTAAAATGCCAGCGGGTTTATTAGCGGAGTGTTTTAATCACTGTGAATTGCTTCCAAATTCTGAAATTTAAACAACAAAAAAAATTAAAAATGTTTTTGTGAATATAATCATATGAATAAAAGTGCTGTTTGAACCACGTGTTTCACAACTTTCTCTAATTGTTTAGCTTAATAATAATAAAATAACCTTTGGTAGTACTTTCAGGTCCACAACCTACCCAGATTGGTATACCCATAATTTTATCATAAGGTAGGTAGCTTTATGTCGAAAGATATCTTCTTGCTTGTAAATTGGTTCTCTGGCAAATTTGACTGTTGAAGAATAAATTTGACCGAACCTATTAGCATTTCCTGTGTAGCGCTGTGGTAATGGCGTTTGCTTCCACAGCGCTAAACTATATGAGAAAGACTGTTATTTTAATTCTAATAATTTTTAGTCCATTCTAAAGTCCGTTTCAATGTATTCGATCTTTGGGCTAGTAAATTCAATTTCCTGAAAGCCAATAGATGGCAGCACTTCGAACTGCAGATATTGTCGACAGCAAACTGTGCATTTGATTGTGGACATGATATGTTACATAAATAAAGCTTTCCTGTCCTCCTGAAACTATAAAATGCAACTTTGCTTGAGAGCAATTGTTTAATGAGCAAATGATTGTAATCAGGACTCGGGAAAGTTCATCCGAACATTGCAAAAAATAAATATTTTCCTATCAACAAGCAGTATTCCTCAACTAGATTCATGAGCACCTCTATACCCAGTCCTCTTTAATATTTAATCAATCTTCAATAATTTCACTAAAGTCAGTGATCTGATTGAAGTGAGGTGCAAAACTGAGTTACATAGACTTTTTTTAATATCCAAATCCCATATATTTTTCGACACATTTTTCAGTATTGTGCCCCACATATTTGGTCGTATGGAACAAAATATAAGATAGTCACACCGTCTTTATACGGATTTAAAACACTAAATCAATAAATTTCATCCCCGACAGAGCCTTGGAATTACATGACTGATTAACGAAATTTTATTCCTATAAAATTTCGTTAATCAGTCATGTAATTCCAAGGCTCTAAATAAAAACTGATTGTGTTAAAATTAGCTGCTGTCACAGAAAAGATGACTCAATTTTTCCTCTCAGAAACTCCATTTTTTATTACACAAAACAAGCAAACTAAGTCGAAAAACACACGCTTTTACAAACGATATACTAGCTTTAGTCGTTGGCTGTTTCTGCCATATATCAAAACAACATAACAAATAAGTCTAAAAATATGAACCTGAATTTCAAATTAAAGCACTCTTAGATAAACAATCGCAACAATGAGAACGAGGCACAGCTGTTGCGTAACGAGTATTACCCCGTATTTTTGTCTCATCACTAATATCACAAAAGTATCTGGAAAACAAATGGAGTGCGGTAGGTATAACTTGTGCCTCTTTCTTCGATAATTCGTTGCTATTTCGCCGGTTTACTCACGTATACTTAATTAGTAATCCGTGTGCATACTGTGGCAGAGGGGATCATAAACCATACTGTTGTTATGTGACCATATTATAAGCACGCTGTATCCTCATTTCACTGTTATTCTATTGTACAT
This sequence comes from Typopeltis vanoorti, assembly GCF_054136105.1. NCBI lineage: Eukaryota > Metazoa > Arthropoda > Arachnida > Uropygi > Thelyphonidae > Typopeltis > Typopeltis vanoorti. The sequence continues at coordinate 12,755 of NW_028327976.1, forward strand.
CTTACCCAACATTATCCTACAATATCAGTACTCTGGATGAGTGCAACCGTTTACAATATACTAAAGCTCCAAATCCTCCATTATGGAAAAGTTACGGAGTGTCCCACAGCTTGGATGGTGCAGTGAAAATACACTCATATATCCGCAAAGCCTATTCCTAGTACAAGGTGTCCGACAACCTTAGATTATCCACAA
>NW_028327977.1:0-12681 GCF_054136105.1 Typopeltis vanoorti
TAATTTTTCCAGATGTTCTATGTAGAAGTTGGCTAAGGGGGGAGAAAGAGGTGAACCCATAGCTGTCCCATCTAACTGTTTGTATATTTTTTTTTTTTCCCTTTCCATGTAAAATAACCTGCCTGTACTGTGAATTTAAATAGCTGGGATATATCTGGGGGAAATTGTGAATTTAGTAAGTTAAGTGTTTCAATCAGTGGTACATTAGTGAATAATGAGGTGATATCAAAACTCACCATTAGGTCTGAACTATTTAAGGTGTGGTTTTCTAAAATACTTTTTTAGGTGGGTAGAATTTTTAACAAAAGAGGGAGAATTGTTTGTGTGAGTGGTTAGTAATTTTGCTAAATGTTTGGCTAGTTTATATGTAGGACTGTTTATACTATCTACAATAGGACGTAAAGGTGTACCTTGTTTGTGTATTTTTGGAGCGCCATATATTCTAGGTGCTTTAACGTGTATGGGTTTGAGTTTTTTGACAATTTCTTCAGGCCAGGAAGTGATTTTGTTCAGTAACTTGCACACCTTATTCTTTTGTGAGTTGGTGGGATCTCGATCTATGATTTGATATGTCGACCGGTCTTGGAGCAGTGCATGCATTTTGCGGCGTTTCCTTTGTCTGATTTGGTTATTGTAATGTGGTTATTATTGCGTAGTTGTTTTAGAGCTATTATTTCTTTATGCGGGATATTAATTTTGGGAGGCTTAGAATGGATAAGGATATTGGCCACGTCTAACCTAATATTATTGCCTATGGCTGGAGGCAAGTCGTGAATCCCACGTTCAACGGAAGCCATTATTTTGGTTTTAGGCACATCTTTTGGAGTAACAGCAAAATTTGTGTCCAAGACTTAATGCACTGGTGGCCTCTTTGGATAAGGTTGTCGATGATAGGTTCACAACGACGCCATCTTGATGAAAATGTGGCCGCTGCGTAACATTGCGTTGCTGGAGGATTTCAAATTTTTTCTGGTGTCGGTTTTTAACTTTAGCGAATTCTTTATTGGCTGTAGAGCCGGAGATTCTATCCAAAATCTCCCATAGCTGCGGGTTCAAAATGTTAGATAATGTATCACGAAGTACACCTAATCGAGGAATTTATTTTTGAAAGTTCTCGGCGAGTAGCGTATACTTGTTCCCGTAATAGTGCTAAACTCGCTCTTTTATAAATACGTTGGGCTTTGGCCGAGTGAAACTTGTCCCTAATTTTTATACAGTTTGGTATCAATTTAGTATCTTGGCACCTTTTTAAGAAGGCTAACCTGTTTAGTTGCCGCGACAATTTTACTTTTCCCTTACCGTATTGTCATGCCTTACGTACGACAATACGGTAAGTATATACTTATACTGTCCCTGCTTTTACACCGGATTGTGGTTGTCTTGCCTTTGTAACAAACTTTGTGTTGTGTGCTCTGAAGATGCTGGATATAAGACCAGCAAAATATTAGCTTTTAAGTTAATAAATAGTTATTTTCTTAACCATCTGTGTTCTTCTATACCGTGAAACCTATCATAACAAGAAACTATATGGAAACTTATGCTATGCCATAATATCAGGTTTTTGTTTCTCCAGGAAACAAAAACCTGAAGAAACTTTTGCAGATATAAAAAGTTTAACAGATAGATATCCACTTCTTTCTTATTGGAGCCTTGGAAGATTTAACAGGACTGGAGAAGGAGTTCTTATTCTTGCCCCCCCCCCCCCCCCTCCTTGGATCATTCTGTAATATCGAAAGGGATGCAGAACGGTGTATCTTGACAATAGATTGGAAATACTGTGGATGTGTAATAAGGTTTATAAATGTTTATGCTGCATCCAATGGAACAGTTAGACGAAAATTCTTCCAGGAATTGGAGCCATATTTATATGATGCCCACTACATCACAGCAGTTGGAGACCTGGAATTATATTGAAAACCCCACATTAGACAAAATAGGAGAACACCAAAGGAAAGGAAAAGTGGAATATGCACAGTTAGAAACAGGTCTTGACAATGCTCAACTAGTAGACATATGTTGGGGGCTTAATGGATATTTTTACAACACTTAAAAAGAATTAAAATAGACTTTAATGCTTCCCAAGAATTATCCCAAGACATCATGGAGTCAAAGACTCAGCTGGGAGGTCCTTTTAACACACACACACAACAACTCATCATACCATGCCTTGAACACATTCAAACTTCATGCAGACACCACACTCTCAGGCAAGGCATTCCAATCATTTACAACTCTGCATGAAAAAAAACCTGCCTCTCATTCAACTACTCACACCTTTATACAGTTTCCATGGAAGACCTCTGGTTCTCCTCCAATCTCCCACTATTTTCTGTAGAACTTTTCAGCATTGATTCTATAACAACCCTACAAACTTTACCTTAGGTCTCTGTCATATCTCCACTCTTCCTCCTCTCCACCAGACTCTGCATCTTCTCAATCTTTCCTCATACTCAACATTAAAGAGGTCAGAAACTACCTTAGTCAGTTACTTTGGACCCTTTCCAACATCTCTTCATCCTTCTGAAAACCAGGTGACCAAATCTGGGCACAATAATTCGTGTGAGGCCTAATCAAAGTCTTATACAAAGAAACAAGAATCTCCCTACTTCTATACGTTAGTGTCCTCCGCATCATTCCGAGAAGCCTTTGTGTTGTTTTCACAATTTTGGCTATGTGTCCTCTAAATTTCGGATCCTTATCCAATATCATCCCCAGATCTCTTATTTCTTCCATCTCCAACAATATATCCTCATTAGGCATAAATACTGAATCCCATCTTTGTTTTCCAAATTTTATAACCTTACATGCCCTTGACCATTTTGTTTAATTTGAGCTTCAGGTCTGGGTAAGTCCCAAGGGGGTGGAAAGAGGGGGAAATAGTTCCGCTGCATAAAGGTGGTTCCAAGACTGCTGTTGAAAATTACCGGCCAATCAGCATAACAGGAATCATTATCAAGGTCTTAGAGAAAATAGTCAAGAGGAAAATACAAGATTGGGTAGATGAAAATGGGATACTGTATCGGGGACAGCATGGTTTTGTGAAGGGTAGGTCATGCCTCAGTAACTTGCTCACATATTATAACACAGTGACGGCTGAACTGGATAAGGGTAATGGGTTTACAGTGATTCACTGGACCTTGCTAAGGCCTTTGACAGAATATCACATGGAATTCTAATCAGTAGAATGCAGTATATGGGGATGGATATAGAATTGGTGAGATAGATAGGAAGGTGGTTGATGGAGAGATATCAGAGAGTGGTTTATTCAGGAGTAGAGTCCAAAAGACGGCCTGTGACTAGTGGTGTGCCACAAGGATCTGTTCTTGGTCCACTGCTGTTAAATTTGTTCATTAATGATATAGGAAAGGATCTGAGAGGAACAGTTCATTTGTTCATGGATGATGCAAAGTTGGGTAGGGCAACTTTGCATCATCTGAATGCAGATGATGTCAAAATTTTGCAGGATGATTTGGATAGAATGGAGGTCTGGGCTAAGGAGAATGGATGTCAATTTAATGTGGCAAAATGTAGGGTTATACATTTTGGGGTGAAAAGATTAGCAGCAGTTTACTACATTGGTGGAACTGTAATCCAGGAAATTGATGAGGCTAGAGATTTAGGAGGGTTGGTGGATAAGGAGTTGAAGTTTAGGGGGCACATTGCAAAAATGGCCAAATCAGCTCATCAAATCACTTGGTTGCTGAAGAATACTTTGACGAGCAGAAACAAGCATGTTATTGTTCCTCTGTATTGAGCCTTGATAAGAGCCCATCTCGACTACTGTGCCCAAATTTGGTCACCTAGGTTTCTTCTTGATGGGGAGGAGGTTGAGAGGATCCAGAGGCAAGTGACCAAGATGATAGCAGGTTTGTGGAATGAACCTTATGAGAACAGGTTGAGGATTTGTGGGTTGCAGAAATTGGTTGATAGGCAGAGGAGGGGAGATATGATTGAGACATTCAAATTACTGAAGGGTTTCTATTAGATTAATTCAGAAGATATTTTTGAGAACAGGGCTGGTGGTGGAGGACTAGGGGGACATCCATGGAAGGATTGTGGTTAGTAAGGGTGTTAGAGCTGGGTTCTTTACTTTTAGAGTGCTAAATGGATGGAATGAGATGCCAGGGTCTGTAGTGGGTGCTGTGACAGTGAATGAGTTTAAGGCAAGGTATGATAAATACTGTGTGAAAGTCGAAAAGTTGTGATGAATATGATTTGGGGCTTCCCTCGATGAGTCTAAGGACTCCCTGGAGTTGCCCGTAATAATAACAATAATAACATTTTGCAACATTGAACTCACATCCCCATTTCTGTGCCCAATCACTCAATTTATTCAAGTCTTCCTGCAAGGACACAACATCTTCACTACTCTTTGTTGCAGAATGTGTGGTGGAGATACTTAATGAACAGTTCATAAAGTCTTTCAATCTTGTGAATGTGACTACATGGAGAGATTGAGAGCAGTAGATGATGGGGAGGAGAGACTGACTGTAAGTGAGCAAAAGGTGTATTGGGAATTGAGTAAACTAGATGTTAATAAGGCTGTGGTACTTGATAATATATCACCACGTATTATGAAGGAATGTGCCAGGGAGTTGACACCTGCCTGACATATTTTTTTAATATGAGTCTTGCACTCAGTCAAGTCCCTAAGGAGTGGAAGGAGGACAAGATTGTGCCCCTTCATAAAGAAGGTTATCGAACTCAAGCAGCAAATTATAGGCCTATATGCGTGTAAGGTGTTGTGGTTAAATTGTTGAAGAAGCATGTGAGACCTAGGATCTAGAGTTGGGTTGGCAACAATGGTATTATCTTTGGCGGACAGCATGGATTTGCTAAAGGAAGATCATGTTTTAGTAATAATCTACTTACTTATTACAATAAAGTGACTGCTTCTTTGGACAGAGGAGAAGGATACACAGTAATATACTTGGATTTCGCAAAGGCTTTTGATAAAGTACCTCATGATAAATTGATAGTCAAACTAAAATAGATGGAGTTGGATATTAGATTAGTGCATTGGATTGGAGACTGCCTATCTGATAGGTATCAACAAGTTGTGTATGGGGGAGCAATACAGGAAAAGGAAAGTCACTAGTGGAGTGCCTCAGGGGTCTGTTTTGGGGCCATTACTGTTTAACTTTTATATTAACGATATAGGTGAAGATTTGGATGGAGATATTCAGTTGTTTGCAGATGCTGCAAAGTTGGGACGAACCATGAAGAGTAGTGAAGATGTTGTGTCCTTGCAGGAAGACTTGAATAAGGCAAGGTATGATAAATGCTGAGTGAATGTCTAAAAGTTGTGATGAACATGATTTGGGGCCTCCCTCGATGAGTCTAAGGACTCCCTGGAGTTGCCCGTAATAATAATAATTATAACATTTTGCAACATTGAACTCACATCCCCATTTCCGTGCCCAATCACTCAATTTATTCAAGTCTTCCTGCAAGGACACAACGTCTTCACTACTCTTCTGTTTCCTCTTGATCCCAGGTCATCCCATTCCTATCCCTCTACACATGCTCCCACCTCCTCTCGGAGCATCCACCTTTCTCATGCTGTGTACCCCTGTCCACCCTGAGCCTCCCTGTTTCTCTGCTGCTCTTGCTCACCCATTCTCTCATTTTCTATACTCCTACCACTTACTTCCCTTCCTCATTCATCCTATTATAAATAGGATAATTCAGATAAAACATCTTGACATCAACATGTCAGATCATAATCCAGTTATACTTAAGTTCCACTGCATGGAAAAAGTAGATGTCTTGTCTACTTTTTCTGGACCATGGAGACTTCCACCAAATTTTCCGTTGATCTTTTCAATTAAATTCCAGACCCTCTGTTTGAATTGTTCGGATATGTGGTTAAAATTCAAGCAAGCAGTAAAGCAGAATATGATGGAATGGGAAAAGGAACAGGCTTCCCTCAAAAAAAAAAAAGTTGAAAGACCTGTATAAAGAGAGAAGCTGGTTTGTAACAAACCAAAGCAATGGTATAGAATTTATTATTATTACTATTACTACGGGCTACTCCAGGAGTCCTTAGACTCATCGAGGGAGGCCCTAAACATCATGTTCACACAACTGTTCAACATTCTCACAGTATCTATCATACCTTGCCTTGAACTCGCTCACTGTCAGAGCACCCACAACAGACTCTGGCAGCTTATTCCACTCATTTACCACTCTAAAAGTAAAGAACCCAGCTCTAACACCCCTGCTAACCACGCTCTTGCCCAGCTTCCATGGGTGTCCCCTAGTTCTCCCACTGCCAGTCCTGATCTCAAAAATATCATCTGAATTAATCCTATAGAACCCTTTTGGCAATTTGAATGTCTCAATCATATCTCCCTTCTTCCGCCTATCAACTAGTTTCTGCAACCCACAAATCTTCAACCTGTTCTCATATGGTTCATTCCATAGACCTGCTATCATCTTAGTCACTTGCCTCTGGATCCTCTCCACCTCCTCCCCATCAAGAAGGAAACGAGGTGATCAATTCTGGGCACAGTAGTCAAGATGAGGTCTTATCAAGGCTCGGTACAGAGGTACAATAACTTGCTTGTCTCTGCTCGTCTGGGTATTTTTCAACAACCAAGTGAGTTGATGAGCTCATTTAGCTACTTTCGCAATGTGCCCCCTAAACTTCATCTCCCTATCCACCAACACTCCCAAGTCCCTGGCCTCATCAATCTCTTGGAGTACAGTTCCACCAATGTGGTATACTGCTGCTAATCTTTTCACTCCGAAATGCATAACCTTACATTTTGTCACATTATTTTGACATCCATTCTCCTTAGTCCAGAACTCCAATCTATCTAAGTCATCTTGCAAGACTTTGACGTCTTCTGCATTCACTATCGCCCTACCCAACTTTGCATCATCAGCGAACAAATGAACTGTCCCACTTAGACCCTTCCCTATATCGTTAATGAACAGATTAAACAGCAGTGGTCCAAGAACAGAACCCTGTGGCACACCACTAGTCACAGGCCGTCTTTTGGACTCTACTCCTGAATAAACTACTCTTTGATATCTCTCCACCAACCACCCAGCAATCCATCTCACCAACCCTATATCCATTCCCATATGTTGTAGTTTACAGATTAGAATTCCATGTGGTATCCTGTCAAACGCCTTTGCCAGGTCCAGCAGTATCACTGTAAACCCATTTCCCTTATCCAGTTCAGCTGTCACCTTGTTATAAAACTTGAGCAAGTTACTGAGGCATGATCTACCCTTCACAAAGCCATGCTGTCCTCTGTACAGTATCTTATTTTCATCAATCCATTCCTGTATTTTTCTCTTGACTACTTTCTCCAAGACCTTGACAACAACTCCTGATATGCTGATCGGTCGGTAATTTGCAACCATAGTCTTGGATCCTCCTTTATGCAGTGAAACTATTTTCCCCTCTTTCCATGCCTTCGGGACTAAGCCAGACCTGAGACTCAGATTAAACAACATGGTCAAGGGCACTGATAATTCATTAGCCGCTTCATGCAAGACCCGTGCTGGTATACCATCCAATCCCACAGATGTATTCACATTAAGGTTCTGTAATAGACTATTCACCTCCACTTCATTCATCACAATTCCCGTATAAACTAATGGTTCCTTCATTTTTTCAACGTCACCACCTGGATGATATACTTTTGCAAAGTGCGCGCTCAGTAACTCCAATATATTGACTGGTTCAGTGAACTCTTTACCATCGTCATTCCTTAAAATCATTTTGCCATGTACAGTTTTTTTCTTGCTTGCAGCATATTGAAAGAACTGTTTGGGATTCTCTTTTGCTTGCAAAGCTAGTTTCCTTTCATAATCGGCTTTTGCTGTTTTTACAACACTCGTTACCCTTCTGGCCTGCACTTTATACCGTTCGTGTGCCTGCAGGTCACCCCTTTCTTTAAATTCCCTCCATAGTTGTTTCTTTTTTTGCAGCTCAAGCTTAATGGTGTTATTCATCCATTTAACCCCTCCTTGTTTCACTATTCGGACCTTAGGTATACAATCAGCCATAACCTCCTGTAAATGCTCTTTGACCACTTCCCATGCTCTATCGACGTCCAGCCCTTGCAGTTGCACATGCCATGGCACTGATCCAGGCAATCTCCTAAGCTTGTCATACTTGACAGCACGGTAATTCCACATATACCCTGTCTTAATCACAAATTGCACACCTTTAGCCACCTCCCAGGTCAAGACCTTATGATCACTCTCACCAATAGGTGGCAACATGGTCGTATTCTTTACAGTCAAATTCTCAGATACTATTACCAGGTCAAGCACTCTCACACCCCTAGTATTTTCAATTACATGCTGTTTCAGATAGTTATCCCTTAATAACTGAATAAAATCCATTTCCTTCCTCACATGTGTCCTCTCCTCCTTCCAATCAATGTTACCGTAGTTGAAATCCTCCATAATAATTACCCTCCTTCCAATCATTTCATCAATTTGTTTATGCATACCATCTCCACCATCTATTCCATCACCTGGTCTATAGCAGCACCCAACTGTATATTTTATTCTGCCAGTGTCAATCTCACACCAAATAGCCTCAAATGAGCTCCTTTCACTATCCTGCAATACTTCAATTCTCCTTGGCTGCAGTTCATCAGCTATCATCAATAACACCCCTCCCCCAATTTTATTCTCTCTGTCCCTCCTAAGCATACTATAACCTACACATTCTATCCCACTAACTATATCATCTTCCGTCAGCCATGTTTCACTAATGCCAATAACCTGTGGCCAGGAAGAGCCAATCAAGGCCAAAAATTCTTCCTTCTCGTTCCTAATACTCCTGGCATTAGTATACATGAATTGCAGTGATCCCTTTGTCCCACCCCTAATGTGGGACATCATTAGAATGTAGCAACATCATTAGAAACATTAACATAGAGATAGAACTGGAAAGGCTAAAACAAGTAGAAGAAAGAAATTTTAAGATAAAAATATAACACTTAGCAGATAGCCCTTCAGCTGCATTCTTCCATAGACAATTTACAAAATTTCGCAAAGAAAGGACTATCACTCAAATCTGTGTTGATGGAGAAGACATGTTCACCACTAAAGACATCCTTGACTCCTTTCAAAAACACTACAAAAATCTGTTTGAAGACAATAGTACTGTTGGAAATTATAACTCTTGGAACATTAATGAATTTTCAATGAATAATTCATATCCAAGATAGGCTTGACAGCTCCATTACAGCATCTGAAGTTACCACAGCCTAAAGAATGCCAGACAAGAAAATCTCCAGGACCTGATGGTCTAAGGATAGAACTTTATCGCAAGGCCTGGGATTTTATTCTTCCCGTTCTAGTTACACTATTTAATTCCTTTCTCTCATCAGGACATGTACCAAGTGAATTTGTAGTACGCCGTACTGTCCTCATTCCTAAACCTAATAGAGATCACACCTTAATCAGCAGCTGCAGACCTATTTCTCTGTCTAATACTGACTACAAGATATTTTTCTGCATTATCGATAACAGGCTCAAAGTGAGAATGAAATATATAATTAAAAGCATACAGGTGTATGAAGTACCAAGTCGAGCAGTAGAATTTAATCTAATCGGCTTAGTTAACACGAAAAAGCAGTTGATGGCAATGCTATCAGTAGATCTTACTCAAGCATTCGATAATGTCCGGCATCCCTTTTTATTCCACATCCTCCAGAAAATTGGTGTAGGTAAAAAACTGCTATCTGTTATCAAAGGAGCCTATGCCAATTCAACCACCTGCCTCCTAATTAATGGGTTCCTGTCAGACCCATTAAAAATTCAAAAAGGAATCAAGCAAGGTTGCCCTCTTAGTCCACTGCTCTTTGCATTGGTTCTTGAACCTTTCTTACACCAAGTCAACAATACACATGCTGTGCGAGGAATAACAGTTCCTTCAACTAAAACGGAAAATAGGGTATTAGCATATGCCGATGATGTGGTCAGAACTTTGAAGGATAATGATTCCATATATATATATTTTGGTATTTTGGAAAAATTCAGCAAAAGCAGTGGATTAATTATTAATGCAGACAAGACAAAATTAAAAGTTTATGGAAAGTGGAATCTTATCTTGGAGGCATTCCTTTTGGACTAACCCCAAAGAGAGAACCCTTAATTATACTTGGAATTTCCTTCACCACTTACCCAGTATTACCAGTCCAAGAACTTGGAAATGTTAGAAGAACAGAAAATAGGACCACTCTCCTTTTATTATAAAGCCATAGTACTCAAAACCATAATCTTTCCTGGTCAGTTGTACATTTATATATATCAGACATCAGAGAAGCTGAAGGAAAGCAATTATATAGTAAACTTCTGCAATTTTTTCGGTCCAGCCGATAACAAGAAGTTATTATTATTATTATTATTATTACGGGTATCTCCATGGAGTCAGTAGACTCATCGCGGGAGACCCAAACTAGCAAAACAATATCTGTCATATCTCTTCTTGAATTCATTTACAGATGAAGAGCTCACAACAAAGTCAGGCAATGAATTCCACTCATTCACCACCCTCCAGGCAAAAAACCTTGTTCTGACACCTTTGTTTACCACACTCTTCTTTAATTTCCAGAGATGACCTCTTGTTCTTCCATCACTATCACACAGCTGAAACATTTCCCCTGCATCAATCCTATAAAAACCTTTTAGTAATTTGAATGTTTCTATCATATCCCCTCTTCTTCGCCTATCAACCAATCTCTGCAATCCACAAGCTCTCAATCTATCAATGTAGGGAGCATTTTTTATATCACTCACCAACTTGGTCACTCTTCTCTGAACCCTCTCCACAGCCTCCTCATCTCCAAGGAATCCAGGTGACCAGACCTGAGCACAGTAATCCAAATGTGGAAGTATCAATGCTTTATAAAGGGGAATAATAACCTCTTTAACTAAATATATAAGTTAAAAAGGAATTTCTTCAACTATCAACGAAGCATGGAGGATTTGGACTATCAATCTTAAAATTCTGCTATTTAAGCAATGCAGCTTCAAAAATCCATAAAATATTGCAAACTAATCACACATGTGCAGACCTTCTCTGGTACTACCTGGGTTTTCATCTTCCCCTGTTTGGAGTTAATGATTATAAAGGTCCAAAAGCTGAGATTGTTCCTGAATACTACAACACTCTGTGCTTAACTATAAGACTGCTAAAACACTCTGGAATTAACCTTCTTTCCATTAAAAAAAGTAAAATTTGGTATAAAGAAATCTTTAATTTCTTTCGCTGTGAAGTTCCACAGTTGGCTACTGACAACAATATTTGTTTCATAACTTGATGAAGTTCCAATGGTACCCTAACAGGAAGGATCTTGCTTGGAGATTTGCATATGGCTGCCTTCCAGTCAATGCCATCAAATGGAGGTACTTTAACATCAGAGATCCAATCTGTGACATCTGTTACCAATTGGAAACAGTAGAACATGCATTCTACAGCTGCCCTCTTGCTCTGAGTATTTGGAACAGATTATGTAATGTGTTGAGCACTCCACTATTTACAACTGAACAGATTATTTTTTTACAGTACCCGCTACCTGTCAGCAATGGGAAGAGAATTTTGATTTTTATAATTAATGAATTAAAATACCATTTATTCATATTTATGAATTTAGGGACACAAAACACACGTGCTGAAATGATGATTTTACTAATTATTAATAAAATAACACTTGATGTTTCGAACCCTGTATTGAGGTCATCATCAGAAGTATACATGTGTATAGGGAACCAAGCTACATGCTCTTGCACTCTATACTGGTAAATTAAATCCACGCTGTTAATTAATCTTTTTCTTAGCCTGACCTCTCGCAATAAATAAATAAAATAAAATAAAATAAAAATTTTTAAATATATATAAAAAATTAAAAAAATTAAATAAATAAATATATTTAAAAAAATTATACTTAATAAATAAAATAAATAAAAAACTATAATAAACTCTGCTAAAGTCTCATATACCAAGATTTTTCTGGATTTGTACTAAGATTTTTCTGGATTTTTCAGATTGTTATACTATGATTTTCTTCAGGACTTGTACAGTTCAAGTTGCTATGAAATGTTAAGCGAAAAAAAAAAAAGAAGCCTTTTTGAAAAGATGTAGAGACAGCAACTTAATACCCAACTGCATTAAACTAAAGAAGTTTAAATCAGCTAAAGCGCTCCATATCTATGACCGGTTGGAAAAAGCTTTGTTAAGAGAAAAGATCCAGGAGGCACGAGAAAACCTAGCATCTACTCAAGCCAAAAGTTCTACAGCTTAAATTAGAGCTATCCGACTATATTAATCCAGAAATTTGGGATATTTTAGACACACACTCAATGAATTGCCAACTCGGCCAAACACCTATTACTGAAAAACAAGGAAAAATTAATAATGTAGTTTCAAGCACTAGAACAACACGAAAGCAGAAGACAATCAGGATGTCATAACGAAAGAGGCAGCCAATCACCCACAAACGAAGCTAGGAGCAACCAACCACCATCAGACCACGGCTTGGTTATCAACCAATCAAACTACAATCTCACCCAAGGTGAACTCTCACTGCTGGAAAAGGGTCTAAACTATGCCACTGCACCAAGGCCAGTCAACAAACTTGATATCATTTATCATATCGAGAGAGATTTAAGATCCCTCCCCACCAACCTAGCTGATAAAATATG
>NW_028327978.1:0-12561 GCF_054136105.1 Typopeltis vanoorti
GATTCTGCCTCTGACACTACAGGAAACTCTGTAGGTCTTTTGCCAGCTAGTTCTTGCATCATTCATTATCTGGTGCACCCAGGTAGGATTCCCACTCTTGGTAACTCGGGTTTAACTCTATGAAAACAATGCCAATTAAGCTTTAGGAACACAAGATAGTGGCAATTGTCTATCATATACTCTCACCCTGAGGTCTTCAAAATCATCTGTAGACACTAAGGTGACGAGTAGTGAGTCAGCTGGCTCCCTTTGGATTTCCAGAAGTCAATGCTAAAAAGCATTGCCTATTTCCTTTAGAGAATAAAAAAAAAAGTGTTGGATAATTTTAAAAAATTAGCATGTGTAGAATTTCGAATAAGTGTGATTACTCCTGAAAATTTATTATATGCTTGACGTTGATAATATATTTTTAAAAAGCCTGTATGGTAAAAAGAATTTCATTCGTAACTTGTATTTCTGTTAAAATTAAGATATCCAGTTGATAGTTTGAGTTATCTTGAAGTAATTCTCTGTGTTCCATCTTATCTCCAATCCTCTTATATTAGTACAGAAGTTTTTCAGAATACACAAAGCGTCTGAAAATAAAGAGCTCTTTAAATCTACTAGATCATATATATAACGCCAGATAACCCTGGCGAGGTGGAACAGTTGCAGTAGCACCCTTGGCCTTGAGAAATCCCCAAATTAGAAAGATGAACAAAAGTAATTAAGCAGGATCCCCCCTGATTATATCTTAATCCATTATTAAATGCATACCACTATTTATGAGTAGGGATTCACCGCCATTATTTATGTCAGTTTTATCTCTCGCTGTCTTCCTCTGTACACTTGATTTGCCATATTTTCGAGGTCTTGTCTCATATGAAAGTTGCTGAATATGTAAGTCTTACATTTCTTATCTATATACATTAATTGTCCGCGCGGTTAGCCCAGTGGCTTTGCGCTTTGCAACCATATGCCTGGGGAAGGAGTGTCCTAGGTTCGATTCCTGTCAACGACGTGAGGAGCTTAAGGATCTTTCTCAGCCATAGCCAAGTTAGCCGGTCTTGGGCGTGGACAGCAGGGTTTTTTCCGCCAGTTTATCTGGGGTTTTTCATCCTGCAAGCAGGCAAACCGGGCCCGTGAACACACAGGCTACAGTCATACGGCAAGGATGGCAACGGGAAACCACCTTGCGTAATTATCTCCCTAGTAATGCAAACCTCTCAAAGAGAGGAAGCCACAGGATCAGAATACGTTAATTGTGTCAGATTTTCATTACGCACTCATTTAAATATATTTTCCTGTTTTTAAAATGCTCATAGATATAATTAGTTTTTGATGCTCTTGTATTCTGCCAGCTTTGCCCCTAATTGCCTTGCATTTGAATTGTATAATACTTATGGACTTTAAAGATACTAAGAAATTATATACTTGGTTTAGTCCTTTATCCAAGTGTAAGCAAACAAATTTTGCGCCTGAACTATTTTCAGAACTGGGCAACTCGTGTAAAGAAGCTAATGACTTCACATCACTTGCCTTATTATCCCATAATGCAAAGCACATATCCTTATGGATATGTATAATGCTATGCATTATGGGAAGGGTCGCTACCCAGACCAGTTTCGACATTTATTGAGATCTCATTAGTGGAAGCCAGACTCAGAGGTGACTTATGGACTTTATTCATAATTATAAATTATTTTATAATAATTATGGAAAATTTATTATATTCATGATCTCCATAAAGTTAGTCTTTATTTTACATGATCTTTATTTTATATATATTTTCATGTGGTTCATGGAATACAAATAAATGTATTATTATTATTATTATTATTACTATTATTATCCAAGGACTCATTGTGGGAGAGCTCACTACCCCCACTGTCTCCCTTAATTAATCCTCCAACTACACGATACTACTACCATCAACCATCCTCCATCACCACTAGTATATATTTGTAAGGTGCATGTGTCCTCATGGCTGATTTGCAGTATAATAAATTTAGTTTAATCCTTTATCCAAGAGTAAGCAAACAAAGTTTGTGCCTGAAGTATCTTCAGGACTGAGGCAACTTGTGGTAAAGGTGGACCAAGCTCTCATCACTCCTTGTCTTAGTATCTCCCATAATGCAAAGCACATTTCCTTGCAGACATGTATAATGCTATGCATTAAGGGAAGGGCCACTACCCAGACCGTTTTTCGACCTTTATTGAGGTCTTGTTAGTGGGAGCCAGTCCCATAATTGGTGATACTAAGGTGGAAGCAATGGAGAAGTCATATTTACCTATACGAGTTGCCAAAATGTGTTTCACCTTATTATTAAATTACTCTGGATTTAGAGAAAAATGTTGGAAGTTTTTTCCCTCTTGGTAAGACTATGCAGGATGAAAAATTCGAGTTTCTGTGAGCCCTGCTACCTTCATATGAGATCGGCTAACTCACCTTTAATTGAAAAAGTCCATATAAAGATTCCTCTCGTCATGACGAGAATCAAAAAACTCAGTTCGTTTCCAATCGAAGGGTTCAATGTACTGTTGTTCTTCCAACTGCACTACTATGGAGGCAGAAATGGTTTGGTAAATTTGCTAGTCTTTTATTCCTCAAAGGGAGTAAGTAGGTGAGTGATTTAGCTCTAGCATTTTGAAAAAAAAAATGGAGAACGCCACCCTCCATCTAGATGATAGTTGGCCTATCAATGATTTTAACTGGTATCCAGAATAGAATATATGAAAGACAACTGGTGCCACCACCACTTCGTGATTTCTAATATTATATACTACTTTCTGAAATACTATGAATTCTATGGTCGCTTTTCTTGTTTTGCGGGATTAAAAACCTGAGTTTCCCCACGTTAACTTCCTGTCTGCAAAGATTTGGAGTTTCTGAATATGGCAATTCTAATACTCTCGTAAGGTATCAGTTGCGATTATTTTCATGTTTTCTCCTTAGCATGCAAAACCTGAATTACTTTTTTTTTTTATTTTAACAAGGTAGTACCTACCTACCGATTATTATTTATCACATTTAAAATTGTTAATCCTTACTGGTCAGTTGTATATATATCTTTTCTCCAAGCAAGATTATTATTAATATTACTACTATATTAATCATTTACTTAATTATTACTATAAAATTTATTATTAATACTACTACTCTACCTGTAGCTACTTGCAGTAGTGCCATCTACTGGATTATCTGGAAACTTTTTGATCACATTTCATAGTCAGATTAAGCTCTTCAAGATTGAAGTTAAGCATGGTATGTTCTGATGGCATGAGCGTCGCCGTAGCATGGTGGTGAATTTGAGCTGTGCAGAAAAGTGATATTTAATCCGTGAATAGTCCGCCCCCACCCCGTTTTTCTACGTTTTTGAGTGCTAAATTGTTTCTCTGAATACAAGTATACTTCAGTGGTTGTTTTTTGGAAGTTAGTTGCTGTCGCTAATATATTTTGGTTACCGTCGGAATCGAATGCATAACGGTGGAAGACAAAACGAAGCTAAGTTTTCATTACTGTATTTAGTTCTATTTCATTTTATTTAATTATATTTAGTGTACTTAAATGTTTTGTTTTGCTTGTAATTGTTTGTACTTTTTTTTCTTATTTATTTAACGGAATTTATTAATTTAATAATTATTAAAGATTACGCTACTCGGCAAGTAAGGAATGATGGCGGATTCAGCTGCAGTCGCAAGTGGCGTATCGCCAAGTCCTCCGCCATTTAAGAACTCTATTATAAGCAATATCATAAGGGACTTTGTGGCATGCAGTACTTGCGGCATGTATGCGTCTCAGGAATTGGATATGTGGCTTGAGAAAGAGAGCGGAGAGCATATGTGCGCAAAATGCAGGCAGGTGGAGGAAATAAATGCATTAGAAATATCGATATCCGACCTTGTTGCTCCAGGAACGGGGAATGAATGTAGGAAGACAAGTAGTGTGATAGGAGAAAATGAAAAAATATATATACGAATGAGAAAATAATAGTTGATAGTGAAGGTGTGAGTGACTGTGAAAGTTTAGGAGAAGGTTTTGTTTGGGAGAGCGAATTTAGATTAAGAGTGACTGACCTGCAGAGGGAGATAGATGAGCTGAAAGAGGAGGTGGAATGTCTTGTGAATGAGAGCAGAAGTATGAAAGATAAGATTAGGAGAATGGAAGAGATAAATGCAAGGCGAATCAGAGTAGGGGAGAGAGAGAATTTTGGGATTATGAGTGAGAGGTATGGGGGTGCTAGAAGAGGAGAGAATGGAAACGGTAGGAGAGATGGAATGAGAGAGAGGTATGGGAATGCTAGAAGACGAGAGGATGGAAACTGTAGGAGAGACAGAATGAGAGAGGGATATGGAAGTGCTAGAAGTGGAGAAAATGGAAACAGTAGGAGAGAGGGAATGTGAGAGATGTATGGGAGTGCTAGAAGAGGAGAGAGAGGTATGGGAATGCTAGAAGAGAGAATAGCAGTAGAGGAGAGGGAATGAGAGAGATCTATGGGAATGAAAGAAGAGGAGAGAATGTAAACAGTAGGAGAGAGGGAATGGTAAGAGGGATAACGTATGGCGACTCAATGATCCGTGGTGTTCAAGATAGGATGCGTGAGGAGTGTTTGCCAGGAGGAACAATAGAAAGGGTGGCTATGGCAATTAAGAGAGGTGAAAGGGTGGATGAGATGATTGTGATGGTAGGAACGAATGACTTGAGTGGTAATGTAAGTCGGGCAGCAAGAGATATGAGATTTTTGCTTGAGGTTGTACGGAAGAAGACAGAGAGAGGAAAAATAGTGTGCGTGTTGCCTAGGTATGATAATGATGAGCTGAGCAGAAGAGCGGTGATATTGAATGGCATAATAGCGAGAATGTGTGACAAGAGAGGACTTATGTGGATGCTTGGAGTGCGTTTGAGGAAAGAGAGGAATTGTATGTGAGTGACCGCTTACATTTGAATGAGGAAGGACATAGGCATCTGGAGAGATTGCTGTTCTGAACGAGTCAGTGTGTCCCAGTGAGGATGATAGCAGAGGTGGCCTCTTGTGGGAATGGATACTTGGGAGAAGGGAGACGATGTCAGGTAACACTAAGCCCAGTGAAGTCTAGAAGGGATAATGCTGGGTATAAAAACAATGGCATTTATATGCTTTATACTAATGCCAGGAGTATCCAAATAAGCGTGAGGAATTGGTGGCGCAAATAGCATCAGCCTGGCCAAAAATTATTGGGATCACTGAGATGTGGTTGACAGAAGGGGATATAAAAACAGGAATAGAAGTCGCTGGGTATAGCATTTTTCATCAGGATAGGAGGGGAAAGCATGGTGGTGGGGTACTGCTTATGATAAGTGATGACCTATGTCCTCTAAGAGTGGAGACTTTGGAAGGAAGTGAGACAAATGATTTTGAGAGCGTATGGTGTGAGGTAGAGGTAGGCAAGACAGGATATTTAGTGGGGTGTTGCTACAGACCCAGGGGCACAGAGGATGGGGACCAGGAGATGTTTAGACAGCTAAGTTTGGCAAGTGCAAGAAGAATAATTGTTATGGGAGATTTTAACTACAGTAGTATAAATTGGAGAGAGGAAGATGGATGTAGCAATAGGAGAATGGAATTTCTAGAATTCTTGAGGTACAAATGTCTTAGGTAACATGCAACAGAAGGAACGAGAGGTTCAAGAGTTTTGGATTTGGTTATAGCATCAGAAGAGTTGATAATAACTGAGTTGACATCTCTTCCACCAGTTGGAGAGAGTGACCATATGGTTTTGACTTGGAAAATGAATAGACATGCAGGAGTATCAAAGAGACGGGAACTTATGTGGAATTATAATGCAGGTGATTATAATAGTTTTAGACGTCAACTTCGGGAAGTTTCATGGAGGGAGGAATTGGAAGGCCGGGATATCATTAGTGCGTGGGAAATTGTGAAAGAATATTTGTTAGCAGCAATGGTAAGTTGTATACCACAAGTGAAGAAGAGGACACAATTTGGAGTAAAGTGAATGACAAACAATATTAAACAGGAATTGCATGTGAAAAAGAGGCTATGGAAGAGATATAAGGAGACAGGTGAAGAGAAGATGCATGAAGAATATAAGACACAGGCCAGAAGAGTGACTAATGTGGTAAGGAAAGTGAAACTGGAATATGAGAGGAGATTGGCCCTAAGATCCAAAGAAAATCCTAGGGAATTTTTTAGCTATGTGGCCAGTAGGAGGAGAAATGACTGTGGAAGAATGATATTGTGGGATAAAAATGGGAATAGAGTGACTGATGCAGAGGACATAGTGGAATTGTTCAATGAACACTTTATTGGATTATTTCATCCTAGAGGAGTCAGTTTTAATGCTAGAGGGATAGGGCTGGTTCGAGTTTTAGAGGTGCAGGAGGAGAGCGTGTTCCAAATATTGAGTACTATGGATGTCAGTAAAGCTTTGGGACTGGATGGTATTTCACCACGAGTTTTGAGAGAATGTGCTAGGGAACTGACAGTGCCTTTAACCTGGCTTTTCAATAAAAGTCTGGCTTCGGCAAAGGTGTCCAGGAAATGAAGGAAAGTAAGGTAGTGTCATTGCATAAGGGTGGTAACATCCTGGAAGTGGCTAATTATAGGCCAGTCTGTGTGTCATCAGTAGTTGTTAAGATCTTGGAGAAAGTAGTAAGGGACCGTATATAGCATTGGGCAGATGAGGGTAATGTTATCTGTGAGAGTCAACATGGATTCGTCAAAGGGCACTCTTGTTTTAGCAATATGCTAGCCTTTTATAATAAAGTTAAAAGAACATTAGATGAGGGAAAGGCATATACTGCAATTTTCTTAGACTTAGCAAAGGCATTTGACAGGGTGCCACATGATAAGCTGATATTTAAGTTGTAGCACATGAGTCTGGATGTCAGATTGGTCAACTGGATTCAGGATTGGCTCTCTGATAGGTATCAGAGAGTTGTGTATGGTGGAGCAGTTTCAAGGAAGCAGAAGGTTACAAGTGGGGTCCCACAGGGCTCACTACCAGGGCTTATATTGTTTAACCTTTATATCAATGACATTGCCAGTGGATTGCAAGGGGATATTCAGTTGTTTGCGGATGATGTGAAGCTGGGAAAGATTATTAGTAATAGTACAGATGTGGTAGCCCTGCAAGAGAATTTAAATAAGCTATATAGATGAGCAAATGAATGGGGGTGTCAGTTTAATGCAGCAAAATGTAAGGTCTTGAGGTTTGGGAAACATCGATGGGATGCTGCATACTCTATGGGAGGAGTTATACTGGAGGAAGTAGGGGAGACAAGAGATCTGGGGTTGATGATTGATAGAAACCTGAAGTTTAGGGGACATATTGCAAAGGTGGTGAAGGTAACACAGAGGATTGCTGCTATTATGAGAAGGACACTGACCTGCAGAGATAAGAGGGTTATCATTCCATTGTATAAGTCTCTGATCAGACCACACGTGGACTATTGTTCTCAGATTTGGTCCCCAGGATTTGAAGGGGATAAATTAACTGTGGAAAGGATACAAAGACGGATGACAAAGATGGTTTCAGGACTGTACAAGGATAGTTATGAGGATCGGCTGAGAGAATGTGGACTGCAGAGTTTGGTGGATAGAAGGAGAGGTGATATGATTGAGACTTTTAAACTGTTGAGAGGTGGTTATAGGGTTGACACTGGGGAGTTCTTTCGCTTGGTTGATCAGCGGGAAGGAGTGATGACAAGAGGCCATCCCTGGAAGTTACAAAAGGAAACTGTGAGCAAGAGGGCAAGGAGTGGTTTCTTTATGTGGAGGGTGGTTGAGCCGTGGAATGCATTGCCTGATGGTGTGGTGGGAGCGAGAACGGTCAGTGAGTTTAAAGAGTGGTATGATAAACTTTGTGTTTCTCAGGGGGGGACCTCCCGTCGATGAGTCTTGACAGACTTTGTCTTAGTAAGGACCTCTCACGATGAGTCTTTTGACTCCATGGAGGCCTGAATAATAATAATAATAATGGTATGCTATCATTTTTAATAAGTGTCTATGACAATGAAAAAAGTAAACGAAAAGCAACTTGTTGAATATAGTATTTTTATTATTATTTTTTATTTTTATTATTATTTCTCCAATTCTTCTCCCTTATTCCGGATACTCCTGGCATTAGTATAAAGCATATAAATGCCATTGTTTCTATACCCAGCATTATCCCTTCTAGACTCCACTGGGCTCAGTGTTACCTGACATTGTCTCCCTTCTCCCAAGTATCCATTCCCACAAGAGGCCACCCCTGCTATCATCCTCCCTGGGAGACACTGACTCATTCAGAACAGCAATCTCTCCAGATGCCTACGTCCTTCCGCATTCAAATGTAAACGGTCTCTCGCATACAATTCCTCTCTTTCCTCAAACGCGCTCCAAGCATCCACATTTACCAATTCTCTCTTGTCACACATTCTCACTATTATGCCATTCAATATCACCGCTCTTCTTCTCAGCTCATCATCTCATACCTAGGCAATACGCACACTAGTTTTCCTCTCTCTGTCTTCTTCCGTACAGTCTCAAGCAAAAATCTCATATCTCTTGCTGCCCAACTTACATTACCACTCAGTTCATTCGTTCCTACCATCACAATCATCTCATCCACCCTTTCACCTCTCTTAATTGCCATAGCCGCCCTTTCTATTGTTCCTCCTGGCAAACACTCCTCACGCATCCTATCTTGAACACCACGGATCATTGAGTTGCCATACATTATACCTCTTACCATTCCCTCGCTCCTATTGTTTCCATTCTCTCTTCTTCTTTCGTATTCTTTAATATCACATTTTCTTCGATGTTGCTATTTGAATCTGTAAATTTTCGTTTATGGGTTCTGATCACAACAGTTTGGTAATATTAATTCTCCTTGTTCGGGCTTTTGAAGAAGTATCTGCTGTTCCTAAATTTGCCTTACTTTTTTTTTTTTTTTTCAATCTGATTTCAAGTAAATATTGCAATATAATACATTAGAAAAAGCATTTCATTGCTTATGTAGTTTCATCACTGTATTATCTTTATTATAGATCTGGGACACAGCAGGCCAAGAAAGGTTCAGAAGTGTAACGCATGCATACTATAGGGATGCTCATGGTAAGATCACTTGAATGAATTTGGAATAAACTTGCATTTTTTCCACATGAATATTTCAGTGCATTTTTTTTACTTTATTTTAATGTGAGTTTATGTATATGGATACATATATGCTGTGCAACAATTAGTAACCTCACCAGTGTAACTTATTCATTTTTAAATTATTAAAAGCCATGTAGTAATGTCTTAGTAAGAGAGAGAACTCTATGCTGTTTAATTGTACCCACTGTGCTCATTTCAATCCCAAATAATAGCTAAAAAAAAAAATTGATTAAGCAGTTTCGATCTGTCCTCACTATGGAATTTACTAAAAAACAAAAAAACCCATTCTCTTTTTCTTGATATCTCCAAAATTTCAAACTAACATAGAAGTCTTAGGAATAAGCTGCCATACTGTGACTTACATTTTGCAATTGGCTTCCAATATTTCTTTTGAAGATGGGTGGAATTTGATATTCTAATTTCATCTTTTTGGAGTATCAATGTAGGGAAAAAAGCCTTTTTTGTCTACTCATTTTCTGTATATCAGTGATCACTTTCATGATTAGAAATACCATGAACGCTTTTTTTTTTGTGATATTTCTCCAGTCTTCTGTAAATTCCTCAAGGATATGCCGAAATATAAACAAGTTTAAAGCTAGTCCTATAGAATTTTCTATTAAAGAAGGAATGACTTAGCTTAAAATGAGAACCATTATTGATGGTGTTGCATTTTTAACAATCTTGGATCCTAGACCATTTTTCGATGGTGTTACAGTCCGTTATAAGCTTAAATACAGCAGGAAATAAATCCCAGTGTTTTCATATTTTAGATCTTTTCTTCTGCATATGAATTTATGTTCCTCTCAAGTCAAGCATAGTGTTAGTAATCACAAATCACTGTCCAAAACAGAAATTCAACATGATTGGTAGCAATGAAGTTATTTCTGCTCTTTTCTTTCTTGAAATGTTCAAAATATTTTCATTCAGTCTGGGATTTATTTCCTTCTGTATTTAAGCTTATAACAAGAAAGAACAAGTTTCTTTCTTCAACTACCAGTTAACGATTCAAAATATTTCTACTCTTCCTTCCATAGAACATTAGTCCCAAATGTCACTTTGTCCCATTTTCCAAATTTACCCATATTCTCCTCTGGAAATTATCTCCATAAATTTATGTTTAGTATAAAATATTATAACTGTGATCACATTTCCTTGTATTGTTTTGCCTGAATGAATCATTTAACAGTTATTATTGAAATGAATCTCACCCAAGTTAGTCTTCAGTGTGATATATGTAATTTTTGTGAAAGCTGACATTCTTTTCCAGATGATGCCTAATCTTGAATCTCCTCTTTTTGATCTTTTTGACTTGCTGTGGGTTAAGATTTTCTTTCCTAATGTCTATTCATCTACTGTCTCTACTATTCTTCCAATTTGGAAAATTATTTGGAACTCTTTAACTGCCAGCCTAGTTAGCGTATTCACTCTCCAGATTGTGCAGTTTGAATCCATCGTGGGCATGGATGTTTGTGATTGTCTGTAAAAATACTAGTGGCGGTGGTGATGGTGGTGGGCAGTAGATGGTGTTGGTATAGATGATGATGGTAGTTGCAGTTTGCTGTAGTTGATGGATTGGGTGGTGGAGATGGAGAGTAGTAGAGTAGATGTCCTCCTTCGATGAGTCTTTGGACTCCTTGGAGGTGTCACATAATAATAACAATAACTTCTTATCTGTTAAGCTTGATTTCATGCATTCTAAATTCCCTAATAGTAACGTCATATTCCTTGGCAACTTCAATGTCTACAATTCTAACTGGCTCCAATGTTTCAAATTCCACTGATCAAGCTAGAAGAGAAGCAGAGATATTTGCTTAAGTAAAAATTTGAAACAAATCATTCATCTCACAACCGGGATCTCTGAACATTCATTTCACACACTCTGGATCTTTTCTTAACCAGTTCTAGGTACATTGTTGAGGTGACTGCTCATCTTGGTAATTCAGATGACAATCTCAACCAAGTGTCATCTCTTGCAGAATGTTTTCCCTTTCAGCTGTTTACAACCTTGTATGGTTTGCAGCACAACAATTCCAAGTGAGAAGATCTTCATGACTTTTACTTCTCCTTTCCGTGGTCAGACTATTGTTTCCATTCTTCAGATCCAGATACTTGTTGTGATCATGTTACAGAAATTATCTATGTTGTAACGGTGGTTCTCATATCTCACTCTGTTCAGAATTTTTACCTTATATCCAAGCCATGCTTTCCAAAAACTGTGGTAGGGCAGTCCAAAGGGGGAAAAAAAAACAGCTTGTTGAGAGTGGTTGCATTTAAGCTCACAGTACTTGCAAACCCATTATTAAAAAAAAGCTAAAAGCTAAGTCTGACTTGAATAAGATTAAATGTACAAAACTTGTCACCTGTGCCAATGGAAGACATACCTTCTGATTCCTTGCAAAAGCTGTAGGACATAATTTTTGCCATCTGTGCTTTCACATCATGCCATCTGAATGGTAGCATTGCAACATCACACAAAGATAAAGCTGATCTGTGGCATCATTCTTCTCATCCAACTCCTACAAGGATAAAAGCAAATCTCCTTCTTTACCTACAGCAGGCATACAATGCCTCCTATAGCTTTCTACTGTAAAGACATCAGAAAATATTGAAATCTGGATACCAAAAAAAAAAAATAGTTTCTAGTCTTGATAGAATCCTACTAGTTATACTCAAGAGATGTGCAGCCAATTTCAAAAAAAAGGTGATTAGTATCTACAATCCAACTATTGTCTTGTTTCTTTCACCTCAGTGTTGTCCAGCGTAATGGAGGTCATCAACAATCAACTTCTTCAATATCTGGAAAACTGTCAACTAATCATTGACCACCAATATGGAATTCACCAATCAAGATCCACAGCAGATTTCATGACCTACATCTCCCACCTCTGGATGCATGCCATGGAAAAGTTTGGAGGAACCTGTGCTATTGCACTTGACATTTCCAAGGCATTTGATAGAGTATCAAGGGCTTTTCATCAAATTCTCATCTTATAGCTTGCCTTCTTCCCTTTGTAACTGGATTGCTAGTTTTTTCTATCGAGTCATTCATTACATGTAACGATGGAAGGAATTCTCTCTTCAGATTTTCCTGTTAAGGCAGATGTTTCTCAAGGCTCTGTTATTAATATGAACAACCTTCTTCCTTTTATATATATATAAATGATCTGCTCTCACTGACCTGAAACCCTATTCACAGTTTTGCTGATGATAGCACTCTCCACTCATCCGATTAATACAATAAACCTTGCAGTTCTTTGAGATGTTTATCTCAATCTTCAAAATCATCTGCAATAAGTACTCAACACTGATATTCACAATATCCTGCAATGGGACAACAGCAATCTATTCATCTTCAGTGCTTCCAGAACACAAGTTATGCCTGTTTTCTTGCAAAAAAAAAAACTTACTTCTCCATTTACTGTTGATTATGCTCAACAGTCAAGAC
>NW_028327979.1:0-29745 GCF_054136105.1 Typopeltis vanoorti
GATGGCCAATTGAAGGTGACGAGGGATGATCCTACTCTTCTTGTTGTCTCGAGCTGCATTTCCCGCCAATTCAAGGACTTCAGCGGCCAAGTATTCGAGCACAGCGGCCAGATACACCGGAGCACCAGCACCTACACGCTCGGCATAGTTACCCTTACGTAAGAGACGATGGATACGACCAACGGGAAACTGAAGCCCGGCACGGCTAGAACGAGTCTTGCTCTTTCCCTTCACTTTTCCTCCTTTACCACGGCCAGACATCTTTTATGGTACAATAGTAAACTCAAGATAGTAAAATTTGTGTGACTTGTGTGACTTAAACTGGTGTGATGGAGATCCAAGCCCTTGGCTTTTACTCCCTTTGTCTTGTATGTGTGTGTCTCTTGAGGGAGGGGGGGGGGTAGTTATTGAGCAAGTGCTCGCCCTATTCGGGCTGTGTGGTTTATGGTTTGCTTTGAAATAGCAGGATTGTTTTGGGGCGTTTGTGTTTCATTTTATCCTGTTCATTATAATCTGTCGCTGTCCTTATTAGTTGGTTTGGGTGGGTGGCTGCTTGTGTGAAGTAATTTGTGGCTGTTTGTTGGAGGTATTTGAGAATTGTCGGTGTATTTGCTTCTCGATGGAGCTGTGTGTTTCGTATGAACCATGGGGCGTTAAATGACATTCTTAAACATTTGTTTTGTATTGTTTGGAGTTTTTTGATGTTGTAAGGTGCTGTGTGACTCAACGCTGGTGATCCGTATGTTATTATGGGTCTTATGATTGATTTGTAGATGAGTAGTTTGTTGTCTATGCTTAAGCAGCTGCGTCTGTTGGTTAGTGGGTATGTTTGGGCTATGACTGTGTTTGCTTTGGCGCATGTGTGTGCAATGTGGGTATTGAAGTGTAGTTTTTTGTCAAGTTGTATTCCTAGGTATTTCGTTGTTGTTACCCATGGGATTATTTTGTTGAATATGTGTACTGCGTTGTGGGGGGATTTTTTCCTCCTTGTGAACAGTATTGCTGCGCTTTTATCTCCGTTTACGTCGACCCTCCAGTTTTTGAACCAGAGTTCGAGTTCATTTGCTGCGGTTTGTAGTCGTTTTGTTATCAGTTTTGGGCATAGTGATCTGGTTAAAATGGCTGTGTCGTCTGCGTAGTAGGCAGAAATCGTTGTTTTGTTCTGTGGGATATCAGCCATGTAGATGGCAAATAATAGGGGGGAAAGTAGTGAGCCTTGTGGAACTCCCGCTGTGACTTTGCGTTCAGTGGATCTTATTCCTTGTATTTTCACTCGGAATTTTCTGTTTTTCAAGTATGAGCTGATCAGGAGGACTAGGTGTATTGGTACTTTTGCTGTTATTAGTTTATGTAGGAGACCGATGTGCCCTACTTTGTCGAAAGCTTTGGCTATGTCGAGGAAAATGGCACCGGTTTGTTGTTTCCAGTTGAAACCCTGTGTGATGTATTCTGTGATTCGTTGTACCTGTTGTACCGTGTTGTGGTGTGGTTTGAACCCGAATTGTTCGTTTGGGATGATGTTGTTTTTGGTGGCTATTTCTTGTAGTCTGGTCAGGATTACTTTTTCGGATATTTTTCCGAGACAGGAGAGGAGACTGATGGGTCTGTAATTTTGTGGGAATTTCGGGTCTTTTCCAGTTTTGGGGATCAGGATTATGTCTGCAGTCTTCCAGCGGTTTGGGAAATAGCTAAGCCTGAGCATCGCGTTTGTGATGGCAACTATGTGCATGAGTGCTTTGTGTGGTAGGTGTTTGATTAATTTGTTCGTGATTTTGTCTGGACCCGGCGCTTTTTTATTTTTAAGGTGTTTGATTATTTCGCGTATTTCTTTTGGGGATGTTGGGCGGATATTCGGTTGCTGGTTGTGGTGCCTTAGTACATGTCTTGTCTGTCGGTGTATTTTTGTGATAAATGTTAGGTCTACGTTCTTGTAGTTGGGGCTGAATTGTAGTTCTAGGCTGTCCGCGAAAGCCTCCGCTTTTTCGTCATCGCGGTAGACCGTCCCGCGTTCCCCATGAATTGGTGGTACGTAGCTTGACGTGTTGCGAAGGCCTTTGAGGAGTTTCCATAGTGCTTGGTCATTTGGTTGTATAGATCGGAGTGTGTTTTCCCAGTGTTCGTTGGGGAAATCTCTGATTGCACAGCGGCACAGCGGCCAGATACACCGGAGCACCAGCACCTACACGCTCGGCATAGTTACCCTTACGTAAGAGACGATGGATACGACCAACGGGAAACTGAAGCCCGGCACGGCTAGAACGAGTCTTGCTCTTTCCCTTCACTTTTCCTCCTTTACCACGGCCAGACATCTTTTATGGTACAATAGTAAACTCAAGATAGTAAAATTTCCGGTTCACACCGCTTTTAAGCTTGCGCAGTGATTGAAGTGAACATCAGCCCTCAACCAATCGCAAAAGCGAAATCCAGTTACCGTGCGCTGATTGGCTTCTATCTCCCCACATTGATATCTGAGCAATCTCCCTCCTAACCATATGAGAATGTAAGGGGGAGAAAAAAAAAGGAGGAAATTAAATAATTTCATTTCCCATATTATGGAAGTTTAATAAAAGAATTTTTAACATTTCTTTCATTTTATTCAATCATACAGCGTTAATGGTATTATACCAGTAAAATATTACTCGAAGTCTTGGGAATCCATTGAGGTCTTCGTGAAGTACGAAATCTATACGACAACATCTATGGAGTCCGAAGACTCATTTTCTTGTGAAATTATTATATTTTTGGAGTCAAATTTGATATTCCATTTTTCTTAAAACTCTTACTGAAGAAAGTTCATAGTCTGTTACAATAATAACATTTGTAAATAATATCTTAAAACTATTACCGAAGGAAGTTCATAGTCTGTTAATTTCATGAGTTTCAGGTGGATTACAATAATAACATTTGTAATTAATATTACAATATCTTAATACTGTTATTGAAGAAAGTTACATTTTTGAAGGTCTCTATTACGTTCCTTAGTTATTATAATAGTATCAGAGAAGTTCGGCCAATCAGAACGCACTACGCTATGGCACGCGCTGTATTTTTCTATAAGTACCCGAAAAAGCGCGCCAAATTTCATTGTCCTGCTTTTCTTTACAGAAAGAGCTGTCAGTAGCGAGAGAGGGAAGTAATGGCACGTACTAAGCAAACCGCTCGTAAGTCTACAGGAGGAAAGGCTCCACGAAAGCAGTTAGCCACCAAAGCTGCTCGTAAAAGTGCTCCTGCTACAGGTGGGGTGAAGAAACCCCATCGTTATAGGCCTGGTACAGTCGCTCTCAGAGAAATTCGTCGTTATCAGAAGTCTACGGAATTACTGATTAGGAAACTTCCATTCCAACGTTTAGTCCGTGAAATAGCTCAAGATTTCAAGACTGATCTGCGTTTCCAGAGTTCTGCTGTCATGGCTCTTCAGGAAGCAAGTGAAGCATACTTGGTGGGTTTGTTTGAAGATACCAACTTGTGTGCAATTCACGCCAAGAGAGTGACCATTATGCCCAAAGATATTCAGCTGGCTCGACGTATCAGAGGAGAACGTGCTTAAATTAAGCTTCAGAAACGGCCCTTTTCAGGGCCACTAAATTTTGATAAAGGGATTACCTCTACGTACGTACTTCACACGCACTTGCATCTCCAACCGATTTCAAAGTCGTTAGGAGTGAGGTATTATAATATATAATATATCCCAGAACCCTTGAATATGGATAGTTTTCTTGTTGATAATTCTAATGTCTATGCGGTTCATTTGCTGTGTAATCTATGCAAAGAGAAATAAAAAGTTAGCTTAGGGTTAGTTAGATATTAACATTAATTATAAAGGTTCCCTTTCAAAGCACTCTTAGCTATCGAATCTTCGATCTTGATAGCTATTTGCGTTCTTTTAGCTCATTTATCACAATCAATGCATAAGCAAATAGTGGTGAATAGAGTATGAGTAACACTCCACAAATATCAGTGATCTATGGAATGACCCCCTACATTGGAAGGGAGTTATATAAGTTGATAGCCGGAGAAGTGGTAATGAGTAGAATGCATCAAATTAAAATTAATTTAATCTAATTAAAAATTTCATCTCTCCATGTTCCAGGATATCAGGATGTAATAGTTTTTATCCCTTTGGACTGAGGGAACTGCCTATAATGTAATATATTTATTTTTATTTTTTGATTTTTGGATGATACATGTCCTGAGGCTGTCCCGAAAGCCAACACAATTTTACTCCCGTCATATTCTGCCCAGAATACTTATCCTTATGTCGAGAATACATTTTTTTTTCACATTTTAATGGAGAAAAAAATAAAGAATAAAATGATATGCTTATCATCCACGTTGCTGCCGTCATAAAAAATTTCAAAATTCAGTGTGGGAAACTGCCAATTTTATTCATATAATGCATTATATTTATTATTATACTTATTTAAGGTATTATACCTATAATTACACTTATTTAATGTAATATATTTATTATATTCTTATATAGGTTTAAATATAGAGTTAATTACACCTGTTATTTTTAAATATTTTGCAATTTTTACATTTATATTTTTTTTAATTTTCATATGTGATCATACATCCTAGGTAGTAAAATGAATTCACTTGTTCTAAGATCTTGTTATCTATTACTATTTTAGATCTGGATCTCGTCCTTTAAACGCCATACCTTTTAATTTTTTTCTGTTGATATTACATTACCAAATGTTTTTTCAAAGTCAATAAATGCAAGATGTGTTTCTAAATTGTATTCTCGTCTTTTCTCTGTTATTAATTTTAGGAAAAAGGCTGGTTCTATACATGGCCGTCCTTTTCTAAATCCATTCGGTACTTCTAAAATAAAGTTTTCGGAATATTATTAATTGGTTATTTAAAATTCTGCGATATATTTTGTAACAGGAATTTAGTATACCGAAACCTCTACAGTTTTTATGTCATCTCTACTGCCTTTTTTTAAAGATAGGAATCACAATTGCTTTTTTCCGTTCTTTTGGGGGGCTACCAGTTTTATAAATTTCATTTAAAAAAATAGGATTCTTTCTTTGAATCTTGTTCGTGCATATTTATATAGATCTGAACCTAGTTAATCTTCTCCACGTGATTTTCCGTTTCTTGTTTCTTTCAGGCTGATTTCTAATTCTTCTTTAGTTATATCCTTTGCATTAAATGTTTGCCAGTTGTCTTTTTTAAATATTTATCTGTCCACAATTCTGCGAAGAAATATAGAAATTCTTCTAATTTAAATTCGATGTTTAATTTTATGTTTTCTTTAGTGTCTGTTTAGGTGTTTCAAAATCTTATTTTATATAAATCATGTTTTAAATTAGAAACGAATTTGTTCCATGATTCTCTCATTTTCTGGCTTCTCTTTTAGCTATAGCTTTTATTCTTTTATATTCTATTTCACCTTCTAATCTTTTGATGCTTAACCATTTATGATGGGCGTCTATTTTCATTTTGATTATTTCTTTGATTGTGTCATCAGCCCACATTAAAATAAAATTAAGATTACCACCTAAATGGCTACAAGTAACAAGAACAGAAAGAAAATTGAAACATTTGTTTATAAAACTAAAGTATTGAATGACACATGTACAATGGCTATATGAACAAAGAATTAACCAATATCTAGATAAAATAAAACAAAATGAAGAAATAGAAATAGAATGGCTTAATATAAAAACGATACTAAATGCAGCAGCAAATGAAAGCTTAGGAAAGACCAAAAAATTCAATAAAAGAAAAAAACTGAAGATCTGGGATGATACAATCAAACAAATAATCAAAAATAAAAAAGAAGCCTATCACAAATGGTTAAGCAGTAAAAGATTAGAAGATGAAATAGAATATAAAAGAATAAGAGCCATAGCTAAAAGAAAAGTCGGAAAAAGACATATGGAATCATGGAATAAATTTGTTGCTAATTTAGAACATGATTTATATAAAATAAGACCCAATGTATATAAGATTTTGAAACACTTAAATGCAGATACCAAAGAAAACATAAAATTAAACACTGAATTGAAATTAGAAGAATTTCTAAATTACTACACAGAACTGTGGAGAGACAAATATTTTAAAAAACAAAACTGGCAAACAATTAACGAAAATGAAAAGAAAATAACTGAAGAAGAATTAGAAATCAGCCTGAAAGAAACAAGAAATGGAAAATCAACTGGAGAAGATAAGCTAGGTTCAGAACTATATAAATACGCAGGAACAAGATTCAAAGAAAGAATCTTATTATTTTTAAACAAAATCTACTCAACTGGTAGAGAATGAAAAAAAGCAATTGTGATTCCTATCTTTAAGAAAGGTAATAGTGATGACCCTAAAAACTGTAGAGGTATCAGTATACTAAATTCCTGTTACAAAATATATAGCAGAATCTTAAATCACAAACTAATGAAACATTCCGAAACTTTATTCTAGAAGTACAGAGTAGATTCAGAAAAGGACGATCATGTATAGACTCAGCCTTTTGCCTAAAATTAATAATAGAGAAATGAAGAGGATATAATTTAGAAACACATATTGCACTTATTGACTTTGAAAAAGCATTTGACAAAGTTAAACGAAACATATTATTTAACATATTAAAAGAAAGACATACCAAATAATATCCTGAAAGCTATCACATGAGCTTATTAATGATTCTGCCATTGATGCTTTGCTTATTCTGTTGACTATTTAAAGATTTAACTTGATAAAAAAATTACTTAAATAGCTGAAATGTTTCAATGGTTCTAAGGGATCTGCATTCAGTATATTGAAGTTTCCTGCATTTGTCTACTTTCATGTTTTGATCTTTTTAGTGATGATTTCCATTCTAAGTTTGTTACAGCTATTATTCAATTTAGTTAGTGAATCCTGGAGACGTACTGGATGCGTTTAGGAGTACAATAACATCATTTGCATAAAGTAAAGTTTGACATCTCCGATTCGAATGCCACTTTCTTTCCTGATTTGTTCCATATTGATGATAATGGAGTTAATGTGCATCCTTGTCTTCCCCCTGATTTTACATCAAACCATCATCCTGTAATCTGTTCCATACATGGAATAACTTCTAAGCTTTGAAGTGTTATTTCGTGTAAGGTGCTTTTGGTTGACCAATGTTATGTCAGGATTTTGCCAGTGTGCATACTCTTGAAGCACCAGAATCTTGTTTACCAAACCATTTGCATTCCAGACAGTGAACAAGAGTGAGTTCAGTTGGAATTTGTTTTTATTCATGGCTGAGGGATGTCAGAATGGAGTTGGTTTCTAGCAGGAATCTCTTTGTGGAGGTTGGTTTTGGACTGATTTTAATGAATTCAGGAAGCATTATGGCTAGTGAGGGAGTTAGTATTGCTGTTAGGTTGAGCTTCTTTGTTCACGAGATGCTGTATTTTTAGAGCATACTGCCTCCATGTGGGTTTTGGTTATAGATGTAGTTGCATGGGCCCGGTGGATCATGCACACATCACACAACACCCATCACAGCCCTCTAGGCAGTTCGAATGTACTAGACAATGTAATAATCAGAAACTTCAGATATCAACAGAGACGATCTATGTGTAATTTTCAGAGCATTATTCCCTCCTCATCCTGCTCAAACTAGGCCAGAAAAATCAACTCTGTACCCTGCAGTCGTTCATAGCATAGGACAAGCTAGCCCAAATTCTGCCAGAGTACACTGGCCCTGGACCTATCCTCGGCAAAAAGGAGGAGATAGACGAGCAGTGAATAATTTAAAAAACTAAACTAACAAAGCAATAGAATCAGTCATGAAACCTGGAATCATCCACTAGACCAGCCAGATCTCAGAGGATATCATGAACCTAATCAGAACTAAAAGCAAAGCTAGGAAGAGTTACCACTACAAAAGAGTCATGTAAGACAAAAAAATTCTAAAATCTTGAACAGTCAAGTCAGAGAAGCTCTTCATAAACAAACACAGAAATCAAGAATGAGAAAAGAAACCAACAGCACTCAACCCAGAGGATCATTCAATCTGGAAGTTCCTGAGAATCCTTCATAGATAGGCATAAAAATCGTAGATAGGGACACAACAAGCCTCCTGTTATATCCATGTGTGATAGGTCAGATGCACACTAAGCACGGAATGGCGGACACGGATGAGAAAAACTCGAGGCTGTAGAGGACAACCTGGAAAAGCAATGCGGTACATCGTCGAAAATTTAATATTAACCTCATTTAAAGTTCAGGTTAAGAGCACCTTAAGACAAACAAAAGCCAAATCAGACCGCATCACACCTACTACTCAAGAAGAAATAAGCAACATTACAATGCATCTAAATAACAAAAAATCTCCAGGTTCAGATGGCATCACCAACAGAATCATAAAGCTGCTTCCTCGAATAGCCATAGTGCATCTAGTTAATATAACTAACGCAATAGTAAGAATTCAGCACTTTCCATAGCCTGGAAAACAGATAATATCCTATAAATATAAAAGGAAATAATCCCCAACTCCCCCAAAGTTACAGGCCCATCAGTCTACTGTCCAACTTACGAAATATCACTGAAAAAATCATCCTCTCAAGACTACAAGAAAAACTAGGCATCATTCCAATTGGCTCTGACGAGAACACAGCACCATACAACAATCCACCAGCTAGTGGAACCTATCACACATGGATGTAACTGGAGGCTTGTTGTGTCCCTATCTACGATTTTTATGCCTTTTATATTTGTCACAAGTGAATCTCTATTTATCTTTATCCAAAACTCCTCTATGTACGAGATATCACCTAAATACAAAAACTTAAGCTTTTTCTCCCCTTAGTTCCCTAATATTTATATTATACTGCGCCTTTCAGGACATTTAGTTTAAGATATATAATTCATAAACAAGGAGCAATTACCAAAATATGTCTGAGTGTAAAACTAATATGCAGTCTTGACCCTTATCTCGTAACTTAACAAAATATTTCCCGCGTGATTAGGTTCCTACGTTTTTTCAAGTGGTGCATTAGGCAGCAATTTCATTAGTGAACAAAAGTCTATTTAAAATCTTAAACATGGTACAATTCAATTTCTATTATATAAAACACAATGCAATACTAAGAATAAAATTACAAATTACACAAGCAAAATACAAGTATTAGGGCAAAATCCTATATAGAAATTTTGCGATCATGCCATCATAACAGACTTTATACATATAAATATACACATGTAATCCAGGAACAAATTAACACTTTACTTAACCTTATACTAGTCAGAATGCTCTATGTTGCTATAATACCATGAACATTAATGTTTTTATTCAGTTTACCTTATCTAACTTACAAAACAAAACAATATAGGTTAAACTATCCTTTCGCTATGCCCATACATACATTTGACCTTTAAGACACTCTCATATGGAATTCCATGCGCATACATAAATCTCTAGCACATGAATGCTTATCAAATAATATAAACTAGTTTACTCTCATTCTACTCTGATTTGTGCTAAAGTACTAGTATATCTTCGACTGTCCAGTAATTAACAATGATTGCAACTATATGCGATTTCAATTGATACAAGATTTTACAGTACCGTTCTAGGATGAACCCTGGTTTTCACGATCTTTACCTTTCATGCTTGAATTAAGGACT
Source organism: Typopeltis vanoorti (assembly GCF_054136105.1). Classification (NCBI taxonomy): domain Eukaryota; kingdom Metazoa; phylum Arthropoda; class Arachnida; order Uropygi; family Thelyphonidae; genus Typopeltis; species Typopeltis vanoorti. The sequence continues at coordinate 9,604 of NW_028327979.1, forward strand.
TCTGTATGGATTTTCTTTCCTCGCTACGAGTACTGGATGATGAAGTACATAGACAATTTCTTCTTTCTTGTAACTATACGGCGTTCCTCGTCTCTTGCAATAGGAATACGGAATCGAATTCCCGCACACTTTGTTTCCTTGTTGTGTCGGACGGAGATAACTCCTATGCCATCACTCAGGAAAACCGCAAGTTAGGTATACGAAAATTTCGTGAAGAAACTCTCAGGAAAAAAAGCCTTGTGGTGGGGGGGTTTCCTAACCCTTTTATACGAGTGGCCCCCTAACTGCATCTTCTTCAGTTTTTTTTTTCTTCCCGCCTTACTGAAGCCGATTTCACTCACCAATTAGAGTTGCGTTTTTCTGCCAAAATATGCGGCTATCCGTGTGCACGCGACTGACACGTGACGACGTCTCACTTCGGGAATTGACCTTGAGCGCTAGTAGCCTCTATGTCATATATACAAAATTAATCCACTTTCCAAAATTTTCTAAGAATTTACTTGAATATTTTAATCTCTAGCCTCTCACATACAAATTCTTATGACTATTCTTCTTTGTCATACTTAACCTATTTTTTTTCATATCATACTGTTGTAATAAAATTCCCATTTTTATTATTTAATTAAACAAACAATTCAATCTATAATTTTCACTTCGATGCAAGCATAATTTTCTTTCTTTAAATTTTAGGTATTAGCTATTTATACAGGGTTTTATCTTTTTCTCTTGTTACACCATGATAACTGTAATTTTCACATTCTTGGCTTATAAGGGTGTAACAGCCTGCACACGACGCCGTATTTCTGGGGTTACAGGCAAATTCATCGAAAAACAGTTAATCGAAAGGCAATTCATCGAAAAAGCAATTCGCAGAATAAACAATTCGCTGAACGACAATTTAACGAATGGCAATTCGTCGAAAACGCAATTCATCGAAAAAACAATTCACCGAAAATTTTTCGATGAATTCTTTCATAATTCACCGAAAAGTTGTTTTTCTTTGAAACTATTGTTTAGAAAATGTTCAGTAACAATGCGGAACGTTACTCATGATACAGAAAACATATGGAAGCGGTCATTGAAACGTAATAATTATTTTCTTGCATTTTAGAGCATTTCATGTAAGTGTACATCCTGCTTCATTGTACAGTTTAACGATTTATCTGTAGAGAAGACAGGAGTACCACATGCACTTATCTCCCGAATAACCTCGAAAACATGAAATTGCCGTTAATAAGGGGAGGAATAGGCTAAGAAATTCGTTGTACCAAATTTTGTCACAATAAGTCTAGTCGATTGAAATTAAAAATTTCATTAATTTCATCCAGCCAGAGCGAATTTGGTAATATCATATAGGAACTTCTTTACGGAAATGTCATGATAAAAGTGATCCATTACGAACTAAAACTGAACCGTGCATTCAGCTTCTTTGAAAACTTCTGCTAAGTCAGCGAATTATTGTAATACATAATTTCGACATTTTTCTTTGTCGCCCCGAATATAGCTGAACTAAAAACTGGAATGGTTCGACATTTTTTTGTAAAAGTTTCAAATACGGAATCCAAATAAAATTTTTTATTAATAAATGTAATAAATAAATAAATTTACTGAACGTTAGTTAGTAGGCCTAATACTGAGATGACTAGGCTTTTCCTCCTGGAAATAGGCAAATAGGACAAGAAAGACAATAAGAATCCATAGTTCTGTAATTATTCCTAAGTAAAGCAGCATTGATATACCAACAATCATTATATTGAGAAGGATGAGGGAAAATGGTATTAATCATTAATACTACTACTACTAACTACTACTACTAATAATAATAAATTGATTCTTTGATGTAAATATTTTTCACAATATAATAATAAAATATACAAGAATATAGAGTAAAAATATTGGAAAACTTGAAAAAATTCATTCCTGAAGATTTTTCAATCATGTTTCACTTATTTACTCCTGTTTCTGTTATTCCTCAACGACAGGAGTGCCACATGCACTTATCTCCCGAATAACCTCGAAAGCAAGTAATTGCAGTTAATAAGGGAAGGAATATGCTAAGAATACTAATGAGTATATGTGTGGGTATATTTCTGGGTATTGAGGAGGTGATCGGTGTAGTTTGTTAAAAAAATAAAATAAAAGGTTAAAATATTCTCTAGGAAAGGAAAATAATAAAATAATGAAAGATGAATAAAGAGTCTTAAAAAACAAACCTGTAAACCTTTTAGAAGCATACTCATCTGGTATAATATTTAGATGAGTAGCAGTTGGAATTCTTATTCGACTTTTGAAGGATGCCAATGGTCGGCAGATCACAGTTAGAAAACACAGTGCTAAAGGAAATTGGAATTGAGTTGAGCTGTTCTGAATTAAGGAAGAAGCAACTGGCCTTAAATCACTGCGTGTTTTTCCAATTCGGTTCGCTTGTTTTTCGGCAAGGAAAAAACAAAGAAAAAATTCAGAGAGGAAAAACCTTCCATCCTCGTATGAGACAGGCTAACTCACCTTCAGGTTAAACGTCCTGATAAAGGCGCTTGACATTCTTGATAAACGTAGGATGCTGAAGCCCTTTTCAGCAGTTTCATTGAATGAGCTGTAGAATTTTTCTCTTCTCGGTTTCTGCAGTTTTTTAGAAAATAAGTTTAGGATGGAGGACTTTTTTTTATACATTCACGCAAGTTTTTTTGTAGTCTTCCATTTTCCAGAGATGAGATGTTTCTTAAAGTTGATTTTTCTGTTTTGGAATTTTCGAGTTGGTTCGAAAATATGGCTCAACAATGCGATCATGCATGATCGCATTGTTGAGCCATTTTTCCCATGAGGAGACGATTATGAGAGTGGAATACCTAAATATGCTAGAGAAAATTGTGTTTCCCCAGATTGAGAATGTGTAGGGTCTCATTTTCCGAAATGATGGAGCAACTTCACATTATGGCGACTGCGCGTATTCCACTACTTGTGGCCACCGCGCAGTCCCGATTTGATTCCTCTGGATATCTTCTTTTGCGTATATTTATATTTGTGTATAAATAATTAAGTAAAAGAGTTATTTTCCCAAATGATTACTTTTTCCAATTTTTATATATGGCTATGTTAGTGTCCGAACAATTCATCGCGAGGAAAAATCAGAAAAATTCATCTCGCGAACTATTGATTGTAGAAAAAATTCGCTGAAAATGTTATTTGCTAGAAAATTGAAATGATATTGCATTGATACCGATATATGAAAAGTAAATGCAGTGCAAGATAAATTTCGTAAAGGCGTAAACTTTTACTAACGCATAAAATGAACAAACCGATTTGCCATCGCAATACATAAATGTCTTTTTACTGTATTCAGTGTTAAACAAAGCCACCTGTTTTCTGGCTTGTGCATTATAGCATCTGTTGAAGTGAAAGGTTCTTTAATGGTACATGGACATTTTCATTGCAGTCTTCGGACAGAAACAGAAGTAGTAAAAATGTATCAATTCCTGAATAAAAATGAATACTTCTGTGTGTTATAAGAAGTTGATTTACAACAAAATATTAGCATTTTTGAGATAACTTCTATTATTGATAAGACATAAGAGCTGCTGACAGTAAAAAAAAAAAAAAAAACCCTAATGTATTGAGATTAACAAATTGCTCAATGCTAGCAATGTCGAGTTTTTGTTCATATCGTTGTTTTTAATATGATATTGCCATTGATGACTTCTATACACGCTTCTAATCTTTCTCTCTAATATCTGCGGTCTCTAGACTTTGATAGTGTTTTTTTTTTTCTAAACCAGCTTTCAGATCCATAATTTTTTAAAACTGATTAGAACACTCTGTTGTATACAGCTAGTTTTAGTGTTTTGAATAATTTCTCTATTTCCATGAAACTTTGTTCTTTTTCCTTCCTACCATACCAGGTTTGCTAATTCTGTTGTCTATTTCCATATTTAAAATTTTAAATTTGCCAACTTTACTAAAAATTGTGCCTAAATAGCTGAAATATTATGCTTCTTCTGTAAGTTCTCCATTAAGGTGCAGTTCACATTTCGTATTTTTATTGTTGATTTTCATACCAAATTTAATACAGCATTTATTCAGTTTATTTAGGGAAGCAGCCTTATACTGGATTTATATGAGAGTATATATATATATATATATGTATATATATATATATATATATATATATTTCTTGTAGGATGCACATTACGATAATATCCAATGCGTAACCACCGTAGATATGTTGAAAATATAATATGAAGGATATCATATACAGAATGATTCAAAATGTATGCTTATTTTGAAGAATTTCCAATGCTTACGCCCTTCTCCCCTCCTTATTCTCTCCTGCAATTCAATTACATAACCACTCTAAATTTCTACAGGTTTGAAAAAGTTTCCAGATAGTATTCAAAACTATTACTTCATTTTACCATTTTGACAAAAGAAATAAGAGAATAATATTGTTGTACCGTCAAGATTCTAATTCTATAATCTTTCTTTGCCATCTAAAATCAGCTGTTCTACTGTCTGCTGAAGTTATTTGAAATTTTAGAAACACTATGGTATATTTTCAACGTGTAAAACTGCTTATATGCATACAACACAAAAGAAAGTTCAGATTTTTGTTTCTTTTTCTTAAAATAATCTAAATAATTTTACTTCTACTTCTGATGCTGGTTGCTATTTCTGAAGTAATCTACGTCTTAGAAATATTTGATAGTAATCCTCTTAGCTGGAAGAAAAGGATAAAGGCTTAGATTACTCTGGGCTATTGAGAAAGAAAAGAGAGGACACTTAGCCAGAAGGGACACTAAAGTGCCTCAAGCTGTAGTACGAATTAGATCAAGAATGTCGTGTTTTGTTTTCAATTGTTGATTAGTAGACATCCTAACATAGAAATAAATATAGACATTTCTTTCACAGGCTGATATATTATTTATGCTAAAATAAGTTCTTAATTTGTAATGATCAGTTTCATTTTTATTATCGAAAAATTATAAATTATTGCTTTCAATTATCTTGAAAAAGAAGATTTGAATTTTTTTTGAAAGAAAAGGACCATATACATAATCTTATTTTTTGGTGGAACAGGGAAGTTATAGACTTATTCAAACTGCAGATATTTCATAGAATTTATTTTATAAATCGTTCGCAAGAGAACTCTTACAAACGTAAATCACTTGGGGAAACATGTCCATTCATTTTAGTGTAAATAGTAGCAAATGTTTAGCTACTTCAACAATGCCATATATCTAAGCTGAAAGAAAAAAATATTTATACAAGAGTAATAACATCTGCTGATGTTCTAACATCAGCAGATTTATATCTGCTGATGCTAGAACTCTTACATAAATAATTTTTTTCTGACATATCTCTATTAGTTATAATGTGATCAATCTACAGATTTTTGCCCTCATGTATTCTACCATATGGGCAGCGATTTCTTCTTTGTACTACAAGAAAAAAAAAATCAGATAACACAAGAAAAATATGTAGTATTTTCTTTTTCATTGGGTGAATTTACAATGTCTTTTCTTTGTGTTTTGGAAGGAAAGTGTAAATGATTATTTTCTTAATATTTTGCCATTATAACATCTGATACAATTGGTATATCTGAACTAGCAGAAAATATATACATATCAATTTAAATCATAACCGTTAGTTTCATTTTGTAATGACCAATTATACAGGGAAACCAAGATTACAATATAAAGAAAATAAAGAAAAAAAATTAGTGATATGATTAAAGAATTTCATTTTATTCTCTATAAAACAGAGTCGCTCAAGCAGGTCCTTCAGGAAATCTCTGAAGTATTCTTCGAAACATGATTTTGAACAAAAATATAACATAATCTTGAACATCCGCATCCTGGTTTTTTTCAAAAATAATTCAAATATTTCAAATAATTATCGTGAATTAATTTTTTTCGAGAATAAAGAAAATGTTTTGTGGAGTAAGCGATTAGAAAAAATTAGAAAAAAAATAAAAATAAATAAAAATTAAATTAGTGTTCTAAGGTAAGGCGATATTTAAATGAAGAAACTACGCAAGAACCTTTATTTTGTCCAAGCATTAAAATTGCTTTGTACAATAAAAAGGAGAAATAAAAATAATTTCTATATTTTTAGTTTATCCAATATAACTAGGATTCAGTTATTACCCAGCATAGAAGCAGGAACTGCATTCCTTGTTATAGACAACTGAGATGCAGCTATGAGCGTTAGATAATCGGATTAACTGTTCTCTTCAGCGGGAGGGTTTATCACACCTTCTAATGGACATGCTGGCTGAACTGCACTTCTTATAACTTCAACAGATAGCATTCATCTTATCCAGATTTTTCTTGACGTCAATAGACGTTCTGCCTGGTTGAGGAAGGGGGGGGGGTTAAACGAGGAGGAACTGGTACAATTAATAGATGACGTCCAACCAAATGGCGGGGAAAGTTCTGCCAAAGATTATGATTGTGATGAGTCCGTTAAAGAATTCAGTTTAAAGAAATTGGCAATAGGATTAGACTTGGCAAGAAAGTTATTTTATGGATAATGATCTCTCAATGGAGCCTTCCAGAAAATTTACGAGACAATTGGATATTTGTTTAGTTCCGTATTATGAACTTAATAAAAAATTGTAGCATAGTGGTAAGCAAGGTCTTATTACTGACTTCTTGAATTCATAACTAAACCAACCGAAGTATGCAATAAGAACTATTGCATATATAAATAAAGAACATCTATGAAGTATACATACAATTTATAATTTTTATAATTTTTTACTATGCATTTGTTGCATAGTTTATGTTTTCTTAACTTACATGAATTACCTGAATATGTCATTGTTTATATAATCTTAAAAAAAAAAGAAAAGAACGATTTGGGAACCTAAACCTACTTTTTCTATGTGATTTGAGTCTCGCATAACGCGATTTATATAACGCGGTATTTTTGTGGAACCTAACATCCGCGTTATACGAGAGTTACCTGTACTTCAATTTGTATCTTACCTTCCAAGTCAGCAGACTTCATTCCTGCCCAATGTGGAAGTGTTTAAACTATTTTAGAATATGCAAAAAAAAAAAAATTACCTCTACTGTAAGCCGAAATTGTTCTTTTTTTTTTTTTTTCATTTTTATGCAATTTACATACCTGTTTACTATTAATTTACAAGTATACATACACATATCATTTGTAGAGAATTAGCCAAGAACTAAAATTAGACAAGATTTTTGCATGTGCATCTTAAATATTTTTTATGTTATTTAAATATTTTAGTTATCATCTTTATGCTAAGACCAATATTGTAGATAAAAATTCCTATTACCAACAAATTTATCATTTTTGTCAACAAATTTATTTACCAAGTATTGAAACTAATTGATTTTCAGTAATAATAATAATCGTATGATGATACACGGCCGTGAGGCCCCCTTAATGGGGAGGTACGGTACTATCTCATTCCCCCAAAATTTTTTCCAGGCTCCGGAACAGCTGACGAATCAGACCTATGGCTGGGTCAGTATTCCTGACTGTAATCCGTGTATGTTCACTGGACCGGTTTGCCTGCTTGCGGGATGAAAAACTCCAGATAAACTGGTGGAAAAAAACCTGCAGTTTACGCCCAAGACCGGCTAACTTGGCTATGGCAGATCCTTAAGCTCCTCACGTCATTGACGGGAATCGAACCTAGGACAATTCCCAGGACCTTCCCCAGGAGTACGGTTGCGAAGCGCATAGCCACTAGGATAACCGCGCGGACTGATTTTCAGTGATATGATATTACACTGTAAATGGATCATATAGTTTGTATGTATGTTATCTGATTTTGCTGAACTTTTTTTTTTCCAAATAACTTTTCCATTTTCATTCAGTTTACGTGACTTATTTACACTTAGGCTGGTAGTGATGCATTTTCTCTTGCTTTTATAATATGTATAATGTAATAAACTTGCCCTACTTTTATATTCCCGTTATTTTCCATATGTAATTGCAATTACCAGCAACTTTCGTATACTGATAATAAATTAATCATGTGAGAATTAGTAAGGAAATACAATTGTTCAGTGACATATATATATATATATATATATATATATATATATATATTATTTATATTATATTATTATACGTATTATATTATACATTATGTTACATTTCAATTTTTGCAATAATGTGCATTTATTTTAGAATACTATTCAAAACTTAACACTGCAAGTTTCTTAAGCATTATTACTCTACATTGTAAACTGAAGACAGTCGTTTTTGTTGTTTCCTATACTTCTTTTTATTACCTATTTTTCTGAAATTTAGTCTTCTAGTTTCCGATAATCTTTGTTAGTGCATCCTTATTTATTTATTCATTTTAATTTACTCGTTTTAAACACTGCATTTGTATACCAATTCTTTTTCCTGTTTTGGATTATTGCATGTGGTCATTAGAGGATTATTATCATTAGGGGAGATACTAAGAGAAAGTGATCAGAGCTTACTTCACCTTTACGACGAGCTGCCTCATACCTGAAAATACTTCAGGCGCAAACTTCACTTATCTGTCTGTATGCTTATTTGAGAAAAAGGATTAAAATCCAGTTTAGAAAATTGCTTGGTATCTTTAACATAGTATATACCCAAGTTAAAAAACTTTCCACATATATATTATTATATTATATTACATATAATTATACTATATTATATATATGATATTATAAGCTGTTGATTATCCGCCATGACAACTGGAAAGTGTAGTTCACAAGTTGAAAGTGTAGTTTTAATAATTTTACAAATTATTAAAAATCAAATCAAGCTATAAGATACAAACGGGCGTGAAATCCGTCGCATTAAATTAAACATTCAAGATTTCTGTTTGTGTTAATTATTTTGAGTTTTTGTCTGCAGCTTCGTGATGTGACTTTTTTGGTTTCTTGTTTTGTTTGTGGTTGATCGCCTCAAACTGCTATCTTAGGGTATATCTCTAAACAACTAAATGTTTTCGAGGATGCCATATGTGTAGTTTCTTCATTTGAATTTTATGGGTTTCACACTAATGTCTTTCCATATGCAAACATCTGCGGCATAAATATGCTTCGGCCGAATGGACTAAGCCTTCGATGACTGTGTAATGTCTAAGTGATTATTAAATATGTTCTTCTGGCCTGCTTGCTTTTGATAGAATAAATAAATAAATATATGGGCCACACTATGGAATCTGTGATGCTTGTAGCTTTCTAGTGAAAGCTCTAAGTGTATTCTACAAAAATTCTGAATTCTGAAGGAACTTCGACAATGGAAATAACTTCAACCCTGATACCCCATTAGGAGATGGAAATGAAATTAAATGTTAAATATATTAAATATTAAATATCTTTGTGATAACTTCAGCGTTCTCCTTACGGTTTCTTTTAACTGCAGAGAATAGGATATGTAGTTGTATCTCATTAAAATCTCAATCTGAGCTAATTTCATAATTTTTGATTACATTTCTTTCTTAACTGTGAAAAGGCGGCATGCTCTAGGTTTCCCATTACTATTGACACTATGGAAAACTGTGATGCTTGTAGCTATCTAGTAAAAGTTCTAAGTGCGTTCTACAAAAATTCTTTAAATTCTTCGTTTATGATGCAACTTTATATTCAATGGTGAAACTGTTGATTTCAGCCATTGATTTCAAAAATGTGATAATATAAGAACTTTTAAAAGATAAACCAGAAAGAAACACAAATAACAGTTTATGAATAATATATTATCTATTATCTACCTTTTCCACAACATGAATAATTATTCACTTTTAAGTGAATAATTATTCATATATAAACAATTATTCATAAATAAACAATTAAGCTGACCGTCAATTATAATTGACGGTCAGCTTAACAGCACAATGCAACTTATATCTGAGACTTCTCAACAAAACTAATGGCTCCGGGGGTCAGCCCACAGTTTGGGAAGCGCTGGACTAAAATACTCCACATCTGTCTCAAATAATCAAAACAACCCATAACGGTCTTTCCATAAAATACCTAGGAATAACAAGAGATGGAAAATTGAGATTGAGGGATTAGGCCGATGAGCCCTGAAAACAATATATACAGGAGCTATACTACCATTGATAATTGACGGTCAGCTTAACAGCACCATGCGACTTATATCTGGAACCATTAAAACAACTCCTATTTATTGGCTTACAATGCTAAGCAACACAATACCACCAAATCTAAGAAGTGATGCTCTGTCACGAGAATATGACAAAATACTCAGAAATACTGTATTGCCTATACATAATGACATATCAGAACTATAGCTTAACAGATTGAAATCAAGAAAGCCCCCCCCTTCGTGAAGATAAACATCTGAGAATGATTAATTAAAATACTAAAAATTAATGGAAACGAGTGTGGAGCATAAATACTAATGCCCAACTCAAAATTTAGTTTGATAGTCGCTGCCTCAACATCCCGGCAGTGGTGAGCCAGTAGTGTCTGGCGCCTGTGTGCAAAACTTTAGTTGGCGCTCCTTTCCTCCCCTCCAATAAAAAAATCACTTTAAAAAAAGTTTTTTTTTTTTTTTTAAGTATTTCCTCCTCTTTGGCGCCTTTACTATCCTGGCGCCTGTGTGCGTCGCACACATTGCACATATGGCCGGCGTGCCCCTGTATCCCGGGTGTGGAATTGGAAAGACATGGATAACACTGAACAGGATTCGTACGCAATAGAAGATGTGCAAGCTTTCTGTACAAGTGGAGGAAAATTCCCTCACCGGAGTGTGACTGTGGACACCCGAACCAATCAATACATCATATTTGCATTGAGTGCAGTCTTTGCGCATATACGGGTCAAAGGAGCGACTTCCTAGAGGCGACACCGCCTTCTATAGACTGGATCAGAGAACATGATCTTAACTTATAAGTGCTTTGTCCGTCAAACGTGTAACTGCCTGTTTTACTGTAATTATTTATCATTTACACTTTTTTTTTATTTTACTTTTTACATATCTGTACCCATTTTTGTAAATGTGCTTTTATAACTTTATGTAGATTGCCATACGATAAACAATAAATAACCTCCTGGTAGGGTTACTGTTGGGAAGAAAACGAAAACACCACACACACACACTTAGTAATCTACAGTTTATTCGACATCTGAAACAACTATCGTTCAAAGATTTGAACCGTAGGTCAGATGTCCACAGAAACTGCACTTTCTCGCGATAGGTTAGGGCTCCTGTGCAGTCAGTCGAAATTATCAATTTATTGTTTTTTCCCTTAACACTAGATATCACTCTTTCTAGACATGTAGAATGATGCTAAGCTGCAAACATAACTTTAACTAGGCAAAATAGCTGAAAATATCACAACATTTTCTGCAAAAATGGTATGGCGCCGTAAATAAATTCATTTTTTATATTTAGAAAGACATCCCAACTAATGTAATTCTGATTTATATATGTGGTCTCTTTGAATTTACTTAGGTAGGGCGATATCGATGTTTATTCTTCTTTCCGTCAATTTACTATTTCATAGCGAACACTCTCTCTCGTTTCGTTTTGGTTGCCTAAGAAATATCGATGTTTATTTTAATTTTTTAAATTTAGTAAAAAAAAAAAAGATTACAAGCATTTATACGTCCAGTCTATTTTTGACATCCGTGCATCATGGTACGTGAAGAAATTTCATAGTGAATGCTTTGCTTTCTCTATGTAAAAAAAATGTGGCTAATATTCCTTTCTTAATTAAGTTCATGTATTTCAGTAATGTAAACTTGCGTACTACAGAACTATATATATATATATATATATATATATATATATATATATATATATATATATATATATATATATATATATATAACTTGCACTACTTGCAGTTTGCGCCTGCAAGTAGTGCAAGTCCAAGACAACTCTTGGTAGTGCCAGTCGAGGCAACTCTTGGTAAAGGTGGATAAAGTTATGATCACTTTTCTTAGTGTGTATAATACTAATATACTAATAACTAACTAATATATAATATATATAACTATATATATATATATATATATATATATATGTATATATATATATATATATATATATATAATATAATATATATAATAATATATAACTAAATAATAACTAATAAAAAGTAATATACTAATAAAGCATACTAAGAAAAGTGATCAGAGCTTTATCCACCTTTACCACGAGTTGCCTCGACTGGCACTACCAAGAGTTGCCTTGGACTTGCACTACTTACAGGCGCAAACTTGACTTTCTTGTCTGTTTGCTTACTTGAGAAATAGGATTAAAACCAAGTTAATATAAAATTACTTGGTATCTTGAATATATATATATATATATATATATATATATATCTTCTTTCTTAGCATAAACTTTCTTTTCCTGATAACATGATCAGGAAATGAAACTGTCTACCGGCAATTTATTCTTACAATTCATTTGTAAATATATAGGCTGTGTATTTTTTAATGCCTGGAAAAGAAACTTTATTTTTTTTCCTGGAATCATTCATTCGTTATTTGGTGCCACAAGTAAACATGTGGAGAGCAATTAACTTTTCTTAACAATTAACTAGAATCTACACAACTCTTAGTGACTGATCTTCAGGGCCGTTCCGTGGGTTTGTGCCGCCTGAGTGCAAAATTTTTGTGCCCCCCACTTTAAAAATTAAAAGATCCCGAAGTACAATAACACGTTTCGAATCATTTCATTATACTGCACATTAAGAGGAAATCTCTCTCTCTCTCTCTGAAAAAAAAATATAGTTTACGATCCTTTTTCATTAACGTATGAATTTTTATTAGCTAATGCTGCTATTTAGAATTTATGATCAGAGATGTTGAAGCCTAGATTAATATCATGGCTTTTAAGACGTCATTAAAAGAGTTTTTTTTTTAAGGGGAAGGGGCGGAAAAATATGCTGCTGCACGTGGCGACAAAATTTGTAGGGTTGGCCCTGGGGCCAGTCCTGGTGAATATGGTGTTTGAGGTAGATATTGAAATTCCAAGTCGTATATTGTCTGTTGGATTCCATAAGCAGGTGCATTGTCCTGCAAAAGTAACACGCCTCTGCTTAGTTTCTCGAACCGATTTTCCTTCAGTACCTCCTTCAATTCCTTCAGAGCTGCTGTAACAGTTTCACCTTTCTTGAGGTATTGGTAAGGGTAACACCATCCATATCCTAAAAGACAATGGCAAGAACTTTCCCTGCTGACTGTTTGGTTCGAAACTTCTTTGGCCATGGAGAACCTTTGATGAAATCCCTTTATGAAATGTTCTTTTAACATCTCAACTATACCCGCCTCAGTGGATATCATTCACTGCAACCAGTATGCCCCGCCAAAAAATCGCTTTCCGAACGAAGTAGGATAAATAGTAGTTATAAATAGTAGGATAATAAAAAGATATATACCTCTCAAAATAATCCAAAACAAACAAAAAAAAAAAAAAATTGCACACACATCTTCGCCCCCACACGCCTTATAATTCATTTTTCGGTGAACTGTATTTTCGATGAATTGTGATTTTTCGATCAATTGCGTTTCGATGAATTGTCTTTTCGATTAACTGATTTCGATGAAAAAATAATAGCCATAAATTTCACCACTTGTAATATTTCTTAATGGACAACTTTAAACTTCAGGAGCATGCAATAAATATTGCAAAAATTACCATGAAAATTTTTAAATCAATAATATATATATAATATATATATATATATAAATAAAATATATATATATATATATTTTATATATAATATATATATATAAAAAAAATATATATATATATATATATATATATATATATTTGAAGAGTACCCTCCATGTATTCATCATCAGTTCGGAGTCTCTCGCTGGAGTGTTGCTCCTCATCTATGGGTGCTCCTACAAATTAATTGCAGTTCAATTGCAACATTATTCTCAATGAATAATGATCAGTTTTCCTTAAAGATATATGTAGCATATTGAAAAAAAAAATTATATATATATACTTTTTTTTTTCAATATGCTATATATCTCTTCTCACACTCCTGAATCAAAACATTCAGCAGCTTGCAATAAACAAAGTAAATTATTTTAGGAATTTTGGAAGTAGTTGAATTGCGCAATTACGTTTTCATGTCAGAATGATTCAGATGTATGTTAAGTGAAACCAGACATTTTTCTGACAAATGAAAAATATCATATCAATTTATAATACGTAATTTTAGTTGTAGATCACAAGCTCTTAATAGAATTGACGGTACTAACTGTGCTGGAGGATTTAATAGTATTGAGTATTTTTTTAGTCCTTATGATGAAAGACTAGAGGAGGAATAACGTGGTTTACTTTTTGGAATAGGAGGAGGAGATATGCCATCCAAACAAGGATAAGAGCAAACTGATGCTTAGGAAGTACAGTGCTATTACTGTTTTTCCATTAGATGTGAGACGGGGGATTAAGAGGTGGGAGAAACTTAATAGTACAGAATTTTTTTGGAACAGCCTTTGCAAGTGAATTGTCATTTGAGCAAAAAGCATGCATCAGTAAATAAAAATGACAGGCTAATAATTTGTGATGGAACTGGTAAAAACAAGGATTCGTAATGAGAGGGCACCCTACTCTACCCTACTTCATTGTTAATGGTAATAGTACTGTAGTCATTAACACACATCATTCGAGCTATCTGTTGTAATGACATAAGCCCATGACTTAGACTTCAGTTTTCCTTAATATTAGAAAATACACAAGGATACATAGGCACTTATTTAATATTATTATTATTACTGACACCTACAAGGAGGCCAAAGTCTCATTGAAGAAGGGCACCTATTCTGCAACTAATATCTCCACAACCCAGCAAACTACCATTAAAATCTCTGAATACATTAACACCTACCATGACTATTATTATTTTTCTATATAAATACATGCTGTTGAGGCTGATTTTTCTTTATGCTTTATGAAAAACTCCAGTTTCTGGAAGAAAAAATTTCTCCCTCTGCTGGAGATTGGCTAACTCACTTTCAATTGCGGGAGAAAAAAAAAACATATCAAGATTCCTCTTGTCAAGATGAGATATTTTTTTCATAGCAGAATAAAAAATATTTCAATAAATTTTCACAAATAAAAAGTCTCAAACCATTTTACCTACTTTCCTGTCCCATGGCCTTACCTATCTTCTGTAACTATGCAATTCTTTTGCTCTTAGCTTCCCGACCAATCATTCTTTTCTTTTCTGTTATCCATCAAGATGAAATTTTTTTACTCTTTTATGCGCTTGTTTGAAGTCATTTAATTTAGTTCTCTATTTCTTTGTCAATTTACTGTATATGTCACTGATCTATATAATATGGTCTTGACATTATTATTGAACATCGTTATTTTGGTTTTATTAGAGCAGGGAACTATGATAAATTTAGGAAACAGACCGGATGTGCATTACCTTAATCAGTTTAAGGGGAGAGAAATCAGTGCCTCAGATTGGTACAGAATCAATTATTTAGAGCAATGTCAGGTAGAATTCCAAAGGCTCAGAGGATAAAGAAATCAGGAGTGAAATGGATAAATCACAGAATTATTCAGGAAATAGAGGATGTTAAAGAGAACCAAACAAAGTACCCTCTCAGCAGCATGATGTGTTATAAGGTTCAGGTTAGAGAATGATAAACTGATATATGAAAAAGTTTAACTGTGCACGAAGTCCTTCATTCCATAATAATAATAAAAAAAACCTAGAGAAAGGGATAATATGGAAGACTGACTCTAGTAGCTGAAGATGGAACATAAATCACATCTGCTGAAGATATAGTTCAAAGGTTCAAGGTATTTCGTGAGTATTTCATACCTGGAGGGTTAAGAGCTTGGCCGTATTTACCATAAGGCAAATTACACACAATCTGGGCTCAGCATTTTAAAACCTTACTCCGCTCAAACAATAATATAGCAAAAAGCCAATTTATAGTTGAAAATAAAGTACTTATTTTTAAATATTAAATTCACTAAATTCCCTTACATCCGCTCGCATCTCCACGACTTAGCTGAGAAATTCTTTTCCAAGGCAACCCTGCACTCAAATCCACTGATCAAAGAAGCCAACAACTACAGTGAAGCAACACACTGCAAATACAGAAGACCAAAATCTATTCTACTACACACCGAACATCACTAACTTCAGGCCCCAAGAGGGCGAGCAAGTAGCTCAATAATACCCCATTCACAGTATCACTTACAGAGATAAAGGGGAAAAAGAAAAGCATTTTTGCTTCACCCATCCAGCCAGTAACGTTATGTATCGAGCATCGACCATCGGCAGAGTTGACGCCAGGAGAAAAAGAGGAGGAAGTCGTGGAGGGAGAACCGGAGGCGAAAACTTTCCGAACGTATAGCGACCCTGTAATAGGTTGACTAATCCTTCATCGTCTGACCTTACATTCAAAAATTGAAATGTGACGATCCATATGATGGCATTTGCAAGGAAGGAAAGCAAAATGTCGTATTTATTTCAATAAATTTTATTAAAAAATAAAAATTTGACATAATCCTTTAAATGAAATAATGATTTGAAAATTCGCGAAAAAAATTGTTCTATATTGTCAGTAAAGTGAAAGAACATAAAGCTCTCTTATTCCGTTTCATTGATTTGAAGATTAAAAGAGAGCAAATTTACTGACTAAATAGATTCATTGCAAAAGCATTTCAGGGTCGATTATTTTCACGTGTGAAATTAGTTTTTACTTTTGGGAAAATACACAGTAATTGCGCAGAATAGATCAAATATCGTAGGACAGTAAAGGAAATTCCAAGTAATACTTTACATGTAAAGAAAAGTGACAAAAGGTTGTTCGACCACAGTTAATTCCGCTAAGAACCCTTAAATTGTCGTTCAAGGATTAACAGTATAGGGGTATATTTGCATGATAAAAAGTTGAATGTCAATGATGGTTTGATCCATGATGAAAAAATTCATCGCCATTCTACTTTTTTAGTTCATCTGCGAAGATATATAGTTAAGAACAAAAAATGCTACAAAAACAGCAAAACAATAACTTCACTTCCCTCATAATAACTACATCCTCGCGTTACAGAATTTTTCCTTTTTTTCAACTATGAAAACTCGTTAGTTAATCAACAGATGGCATCTCTCCATGTGACACGTTTGTCAGAGAATATCATACACGAAAAATTTGGACTCTTCTAATTTAGACCAGTATTCTGAACAACTAATGACTGTCTACAAATTTCAATTCCTTCTAAATCATAGAATAATACGTACTATTGTTTAAGAATATCAACATTTTCCTCATCTCACAACTTTTATACCAGCATCAACTCTACGTACTATTGTTTAAGATATCAACTTTTTCCTCATCTCACAACTTTTATACCAGCATCAACTCACATTTACTGCAATAAGCAGCTTTCTTCATTCAAGTCTACTAATCTTTAAAATAATTTTCTTTATCGGACTTCTGCTAATGATACCATAGAATAATTATTGGAATTTCTATATATAATAAAATAGCGGGGGGGGATTTGTAGAGAATTATACTGAAATTATAAATGAAAGTTATAGTGTATATTCTAATAAAGTATTTATGAAGTTATAAGCATTTGGTATTATTCTTTGAATATTTTGATAGAAAAGACGCTTTATTTAGGGATTATATGTATGCGCTGTTTTCAAAATAACTTAGCCAGTTTTTTGTAAACAGTGGAGCATTTGAAAAATTATTACCGACATAATACCAAAACAAGAAGAGTCACATCTGGAGAAATTTATTATTGTTTTTAATATTATTCGCGTCCTTTTAATTATGAACCCTATGCAAATTGGTTATATTTTTACTTAAATAACCTACTTTCATTTTGTCACAGATGGTTTTCGCTTCTGGACTTTTTAGACCACTGTTCTTTTCACTACTAGAAAATTCAAATGTCCTCTTGAAATTTCCTCTTACTAAATGTTTCACTTCTATTGACCAGCCACTGAGTGACTTAGCAGTTTAATCCAGAGATCAGATATATTTTAATCCATAACTTTCTTAAGAATATTTCGCTGTGTGATTTCCCAGAATCCTGTTAGGAAAGAACAGATCGCTGAGTTATCGAAATTGCGCTCTGAATAGATGAGTAAGAGCAATTTCTATATCACATAATCTGAGCATTTACTTTTAAAGTTTAAGACTGCCTTGATCGTGAATTTCAGTGGAAAAATTTTCTTTATCCTTCTTTGCTGATTGTCACTGACATTTGCAACACAGATAGATACTATTCCGTTCAGTTTTGAGAACCGAGGATACTCAGCCCATTGTTGTAATCTTATGACAAATCAAAAACCAGGGTATTCCCTTTCCCGATTGTCTGAAAAGTCCGGTAATTCATGAATACTTCCATAATTGCACGGCTTAGTCACTGACATTTGCTACACGTTATTCAGGCATTCTGGGTCTGTGGTTTTCGACACATTCACGAATATTATTGACCTCAGAATATTTAAACATTAAATTATTTCTTTTCTTTTCTCATTTCATTTCATTAATTCTATTTGTTTAACAGTGTGCAGTGACTGTTATTAATATTCTTGTAGTTATTAGGCTTTGACTTTTAAAATAATTTTAATATTCCAACACTTCTGATAAAAGAAAAATACTCTCAGGCGCAGAATATCGCGAACAAAAATCGGGTAAAAAACGAGATATTCAGAAACAAAGCGCTGCTTTGCATAAATATATAATATAAAAGCTAAAACAGCTAACGTAACACCTCGTCAAAAAAAATATAAGGGAATGGACTGAAATGAAAAAATCTCAGCTCGTGGCAAGTATTCTAATGGCGATCCCAGTAATATCGATATTAATAACATTAGTAACGATGAACGCGAAAACGAAACTTATTTACATCTTCTTCTTAGAAAAATTTAAGTGATGAACATTGATCCAGCAAGTTGGAATCTCCTTAAATGATGCCGAAAGACTGGAAATCGTAATTGAGATCAAAAAGTGATTTCGTTTTCCGCTATAATGGAAATATTCATTAAATCATTACACTCGGAAACTAAGCAATGGAGAACTTAATCGGTCAGGATTAGTGTATTCTAAAGAAAAAGATTCCCTATTTTGTTTCTGTTGCATGTTGTTTTCCAGTAATAAATTTCACTCACGGGTGACGGATATAACGATTGGGGGCATTTATGTAGCCTACAAGTAAGCAATATTTTAAGACACCATTGAAATTTAGAGGGAAGGAACAACAAAATACACTATTACACAGGACGGAAAATAACTTCCATAGGAATATAACCAAGTTCTTCCGTTGAGCTCAGCTAAATCCCACCGTGCGCATGCCCTGAATTGCGTGCTGTTATCAGAAGCCAACTTACTACCTAGTGAAAATTCAAAATCAAATTGAACACTACTAATTAAATGGTGGTACTAAATAACTTTCAGAACGAAGGACTTACAGAAAATTGTACGTATGATAATCCCTTTATCAACATTTGGTGGCCCTGAAAAGGGCCGTTTTTCTGAAGATGTTCCTCAACCGCCGAAACCATACAGCGTCTTTCCCTGACGTTTTAGAGCGTAGACGACATCCATAGCAGTTACAGTCTTCCTTTTAGCATGCTCAGTGTAGGTAACTGCATCTCTGATGACGTTTTCCAAGAATACTTTTAAGACGCCTCGAGTTTCCTCGTAGATTAGACCCGAAATACGCTTGACACCACCACGACGAGCGAGACGACGAATAGCAGGTTTGGTAATACCTTGGATGTTATCACGAAGAACCTTACGATGACGCTTGGCTCCTCCTTTTCCGAGACCTTTACCGCCTTTTCCTCTGCCTGACATCTTCGAAAGCTCAGTACTTCTTCTAAAAGCCTTGAACTGCTAAACTGCTGCGTTAAAGACACACTAACCGTCGCCCCCCCCCCCCCCCGGCTTACTCGAATATGTAAGTTCTGCGAGAACGTAAATGAAAGCTTCTATATTACTCTGTGACGTCATGATTTTTTCTCCACACCCCAAATTCTATGCCATCTTAACTGAAAGTTTCAAGAAAATATTAATTTTGAATGTTTTATCGACATTTCATATAATACACGTTTCTTATATATACTAGGGGGGGAGACAACGGCTGCAATCCCCGAGCTCCAGGCTTGGTCGACAATGAGTTTATTGTAATCCTGAAGCCATAACA
>NW_028327980.1:0-12420 GCF_054136105.1 Typopeltis vanoorti
CTAAGTTAAAAAAGAGATTAGGGGGAAAAGGAACAGCAACATTATTTAATAGAAATAATACAGAATATATATGATACAAGCAACTACCAAATGACTTCATAAAATCTATTTGCATTTCAATACCAGAAAAGAATAACTCAGCAGAATGTAAAAATTGAAGAACAATTATCATATCCAATGCTTAAAAAAAAATGTTTTCTAGAATTAAATGCCACATAAGTGAACAACAAAATGAATTCATGCCAGGAAAAAAATACAATTAATGCAGTTTATGAATAAAAAAAACTTACTGAAAGATCATTAGAAAGAATTACATATCTGTACTTCATAGATATAAAAAACTGACATAGTAAGCTATGAAAAGTTAAATAGAAATATTAAAAGATATTCAAATTGATACAAAAGAAAGAATAATAAACCGGAATCAAAAGACATAAATGAAATTAATAATTAAACAATAGATATTAAAGAGGGGTGAGATAAGGGTGTATAATACTCTCTTATACTTTTCTTTACCTAATGGAGAATAAAGAAATTAGACATATATTGTTGCCAGCAGAAAATGGAGGAGTGCTATCCAAGCAGCAAAAACACTACCTGGTGCAAACTGCAGGATAGATCATGAATTGATAGCTGAAGTTAAATTGACATTAAGAAGAAACAAGAGGACAGTATCAGATTTGATTTAAATCCTATAATTTAAACATTTAAATCCTCTAAATTAAACATTATCAATTCAAGAATACATTCATGAATTGATAGCTGAAGTTAAATTGACATTAAGAAGAAACAAAAGGACAGTATCATATTTGATTTAAATCCTATAAATTAAACATTTAAAGTGGAAATCAGAAAGAAATTAAAAAGTTTGGACAAGAAGAGAAGTAGAAGAACTATGGGAAGAAACAAAATGTACAAAATGTAGCAGCAAAGAAGACTCTTAATAAAGCAACAAGAAAGAAAGATTGTAAATGGTTATCAGAAGCAGCTATTCAAATAGCAGAGGAAAGAAGAAAGAAAAATTAAATTTCAGAGAAGCAAAGAAAGGGTTAGACTGAGTGCAGATTTCCAAAGACAGACTAGAAAAGATAAAGAAAAACATCTAAACAAAAGGTGCAAGGAAATTAAAGAAAGCAATATTATGGGTAGAATAAGCAATCTGTTTAGAAAAATAGATGATGTTACAAGGGAGTTTATCCCTAGATTAGGAGTTGTAAAAGTAATTTGGGAAAATGTCTCATGGAAGAAGAGTGAAAAAAAAAGATGCAAAGAGTATGTACAGGATTTGTACAAGAAGGATAATAAATTAAAGGAGAGAATTTGTTGAGGAACCCATGATAAT
Source organism: Typopeltis vanoorti (assembly GCF_054136105.1). Lineage (NCBI taxonomy): Eukaryota > Metazoa > Arthropoda > Arachnida > Uropygi > Thelyphonidae > Typopeltis > Typopeltis vanoorti. The sequence continues at coordinate 1,343 of NW_028327980.1, forward strand.
GAAAAGTGAAGTGATATCAGCAATGGAACAGCTGAGAAAAGGAAAAGTTCCTGGAGCTGATGGTGTGTCAGTGAAATTATTGCGAGCAGCTGGGGATGAAGCAGTGAATATATTGACTAAAATCTGTCAATATTTTGGAAGAAAATATACTAGTCTAGAGATTGAAAATCAGTGTTCATCCCACTTCCAAAAAAAATCAAATTCCAGATATTTATATCCCAGAGAATTGTGAGAATTATAGAACCATCACTTTAATTTCGCATGCAAGTAAAGTTTTGCTGAGAATGATCCAAGAAACGTTGGAGCCATATGTGAATAGAGAAATGCCACAAGAACAGGTGGGCTTTAGTAGAGGAAGAGGAACTAGAGACTAAATAGCAAACATTAGATGGATTATGGAAAGAAGAAGAAAATTTCAGAAGGAAGCATTCATCTGTTTTATTGATTATAAGAAGGCTTTTGATTGCATGGATCACAACATACTACGGATTGTAATGAGATCAATGGAATACCTGAACATCTAATTCTCTTGATAAGAGAGATGTATGACAACTAAGAAACTTCAGTAAAAACAGTCTTGGGAGAAATAGTGTTTGAGTGGGGAAAAGGGGTGTGGCAGGTTGCATACTGTTGCCCTACCTTTTTAATATTTATAGTGAATATGTTATGAGAAGGGGTGCTTAAGGGTCAAAGCTGTATAACTGAGAGGAGACCTCCACATAGCCTTTAAAGGAATGCGGAGAACCGACCAGGGCTTCTGACGTAATGTCCAATCCTCACCTTCTCGTGGTGCACCCTGTTGGGTATCTACTTTGATACTGAACGAACGAGGATGGGCTGGCAATTTGGGACTTAGCCGACCAAATTGTATTCTTATTGGTTAAACCAAAATAAAAAATGATGGTACAACATGACAAAATTTCATGCCGGCTGGGGCGTCGCCCGGTTAAACAAGGCCCCCGTTGTTTTTGCCAGGGAACCAGGGCGAACAGCGAAAAGTCAGCTACTGGAACAAATCTGAAAACAAACCCCAACTCAACATCACCAGAGTTAAAGATCGGTACTATCAACGTAAGAAGCCTGAATGGCAAAGAAATGGAGCTAGCTGAGGAATTAGATAAGTACCAGATCAACATAATAGGGGTGACTGAAACAAAAAAGACAAAAACTGGTGAGATCTTTCTGAGCAATAAATACAAAATGTTATATTCAGGCAATGACAATCAAGGAAAAGAAGGAGTAGCCATAGTATTCAACACAAAATACGAGGCTAATCTTCTTGAATGGCAGTCAGTCTCAAGTAGAGTAATGTGGGCAAATATGAGAATGGGGAACTGGACAATGAGACTTATTTGTGCCTATGGTCCCACAGAAGGTTCTACTAAGGTAGAAGTGGAGGAATTTTTTGAGACTTTAGAAAAAGCAACTGACACAATGAAAAAGGAAAAGTTGGTCCTTGTTGGGGATCTAAATAGTAGAGTAGGAAATGATTGTGAGATATACAAAAATATTTTGGGAAAATTTGGAGAAAAGAGCAAAGCTAATAATAATGGCAAATATCTGTTGGATTTCTGCTCAGGACATGGACTGGTTATTACTAACACCATGTTCCAACATAAAAATGTGCACAAATTCACATGGAGAGAAGAGGCTAGGAATAAGAAAAGTCTCATTGACTATGTTATTGTTGATAGTGATGTTTTCTCCTTGGTGCAGGACACCAGAGTGTACAGAGGATTTGAAATTGGAAGTGATCACTATTTAGTCTTGAGCAGGATAAAATTGAATTTCATATTGAAAAGAATAACATGTAAGAAAGTTTTAAAGCGAATAAAAGTTGAGCAGCTCTCAGATGTGAACTGTAGACTAAAATACAGAAATATTATTGAAAAGAAAATGAAAGAGTTTGAGAACAGGAATCAAACCTTGGAGATTCAGTGGCAAACTCTGAAGGAAACATTGATTGATTCTGCCAGAGAGGCATGTGGTGAGGTTGTGTGCAAGGATAAAAAAATCAGAACTCCCTGGTGGACACAGGAAGTTAAAGAGGCAGTGAAGGAAAAGAAGAAAGCATATCAAAAGTTCCTGGCAAATAAGTCAGCTTTTACTCTTACAGAATACAGAGACAAATGTAAGAAAGCTAAACAGTGTGTAAAACTTGCTAAACAAAAGTCATGGGAGGACTTTGGCAAGAATATAGAAAATAAATATCAAGAAGGTGGCAAAATATTCTGGAGGTTGTTGAAGAAGCTTAGGAATGGAGGAAAGAGTGCTGTAAAAGGAATTAGAGATGATAAAGGTGAAATGAAAACAGGAGAAAAAGATATCCTTGAAGTATGGAGTAATTACTTTGAAAAACTGCTAAATGAAACAAGCAGTGATGACAGCACAGTGATAAAAAACACTGACCAGGCATGCAGTCAGGAATACATATCCATACTTGAAGTAGAAAAAGCCATCAAAGGCTTGAAATGTGGAAAGGCAGCAGGAGTAGATGATATTCGACCAGAAATGCTGAAGTATGGTGGTATAAGAGTCTTACAGTGGCTGCACTGCATAGTTCAGAAAGCCTGGACAGAGGGACGAATTCCCGATGATTGGAGTAGAGCTCTCATAGTACCCATATATAAAAAGGGAAATAAAACTGAATGTGAGAATTACAGAGGTATTTCCCTACTGAGTGTTCCTGGCAAGATCTATGCAAGTATATTTGAGAAACGGTTGAGAAGAATTGTGGAAGAAAAGCTTGGTGAAGAACAAGCTGGATTCAGGCCAAATAGAGGCTGCCAGGATCAGATCTTCACTTTACGACAAATAGTCGAGAAAGCATGGGAATATAACAAAGATCTGTATTTAAGTTTTGTCGATTTGGAAAAGGCATATGACAAGGTGCCAAGAGAGAAGCTATTCAATACGCTGCAGTTATATGGTGTCAATGGGGCATTATATCAAGCAATACTTAGTCTTTATTTGAGTTGTGAGTCAGCAGTTAGAATTGAAGGAAGTACAGGAAGATGGTTTAATGTTAAATCTGGTGTGAGACAGGGATGTACATTATCCCCTCTGTTATTCATTATCTATATGGATCACATTATGAAGGAATGTGGTATTAAACCTGATATCAAAATTGGAGATGTTAATGTCAGCTCTTTGCTTTATGCGGATGATGTTATACTTCTAAATAAATCCGCTACAAGTCTGCAAGATTCTCTGACTAAATTGAATAGCTGTTGTAATAGATATGGTATGAAGGTCAGCAATAAAAAGACAAAGACAATGAAAATAGGCAGAATCATTGAAAACGTCAACTGTGTTGTGAATGGAGAACCTGTGGAACAAGTAAAACATTTCAGCTACTTAGGCACAATTTTTACTGAAGATGGTAAACTAAATATAGAAATAGACAACAGAATCAGCAAAGCTGGTATCGTCGGAAGCCAATTGAATAAATTCATATGGAATAAGAAAGAAATTAGTCGGAACACTAAATTAGCTGTATACAAGACTGTGTTCAAACCAATTTTAACTTATGGATCTGAGAGCTGGGTCAGAAGTAAAACACTTGACCAAAGACTAGAGACCGCTGATATGAGAGTCCTGAGAAAGATTAGAGGCGTGAACAGATGGCATCAATGGCAATATCATATTAAAAATGAGGATATTAGGAAAGAACTTGACATTGTCAGCATCCAGGAATGCGTTAGCAGAGCTAATCTCAGATGGTATGGTCACTTAAATAGAATGGGAGAGGAAAGATTAGCAAAACAAGTGTTCTCTGCCAGGTTGGCAGTAAAACGACCCAGAGGAAGACCAAGATATAGGTGGATTGATACGGTACAAAGTGCCTTAGACGATAGAAATATAAGATCTGATAATGTTGGAGTCTTGACAAGTAACAGACTGATTTGGAGGAAAATTGTAGATAGGAAGTTAGTAATAATGTAGTTTTTTCATGTAGTACTGTTATATCCTGTACACCCCTTGAGGGTACATGGCAGGAATTTGATGATGATGATGATGTTATGAGAATGGCTAATTTAGACAAAGATCCAGCTGAAATTAAGATTGGTGGCAGAAAAATAAGAAAGTTCTTCTTAGGAAGAAGTGGAGGAAAAATTTTTGAGTCAGCTAACATAAAGAAAATGGAAAAAGTTGTCCTTGTTGGAGATCTGAACAGCAGAGTAGGAAATGAATCCTATCAAGGCATATAGGAATGTTTTGGTAAAATTTGGAGAAAAGGGCAAAGCTAATAATGGTATTTGCTGGATTTCTGCTCAGGATATGGACTAGTCATTATTAACACTATACTCCAACATAAAAATATTGCAAGTTCATATGGCGAGAAGACACAAGAAATAAGAAAAACTTTATCGATTCATTTATTATTAACAGCGATATTTTCATACCAATTGAGGAAGAATAAACAAGATATGAAATTGGATGTGATAATCAATTTTAAGTAGGATAAAATTGAACACCTCATTGTAAAGAATAATGAGTGTTTTAAAAAGAATTAAAGATGAGCAGCTTTCACAGGTAAAGCATCAAATCACGTATACAAACATTATTCAGGAAAAAATGAAACAGTATGAAAACAAACCTTGGAACCTCAGTTGCAAACTCTGAAGAAAACATTGATTCAGCTAGAGAGGGTATATAACATAGTGGACACAAGAGGTTAAAGAAGTAGTACTGGAAAAGAAGAAAACATACCGAAAGCTCTTAGCAAATAAGTTGGCAGGTGTCCTCAAACAATACAAATTATTATTATTATTATTGTTCCGGGAAACTCCAAGGAGTCGACAGACTCATCGAGAGAGGCCCTAACATCATGTCTGGAACAACTATTCAACATCCACATAGTATCTATCATATCTTGCCTTGAACTCAGTCACGGTCGTAGCACCCACAACAGACTCTGGAAGCTTATTCCACTCATTCACCACTCTCCAAGTAAACAACCTAGCTCTAACACCCTTGTCAACCACGTTCTTGCCCAGCTTCCATGCATGGCCCCTAGTCCTCCCACCACCAGTCATATTTTCAAAAATATCTTCTGGATCAATCTTATAAAAACCCTTCAGTAATTTGAATGTCTCAATCATATCACCCCTCCTTCGCCTATCGTCCAATTTCTGCAATCCACAAATCCTCAACCTATTCTCATAAGGTTCATTCCACAGACCTGCTATCATCTTGGTCACTCGTCTCTGGACCCTCTCCACTTCCTCCCCATCACAAAGAAACCCTGGTGCCCATAACTGGGCACAGAAGTCCAGATGGGGTCTTATCAAGGCTCGATACAGAGGAACAACAACTTGCTTCTCTCTGCATGTTAAAGTATTTTTCATAAGCCAAGTGATTTGGTGAGCTGCTTTAGTTACTTTTGCAATGTGCCCCATAAACTTCAACTCCCTATCCACCAGCACTCCCAAATCCCTGGCCTCATCAATCTCCTGGAGTACAGTTCCACCAATGCAATATACTGCTGCTATTCTTTTCACCCCAAAGTGCATAACCTTACACTTTGCCACATTAAATTGACATCCATTTTTCCTAGCCCAGTCCTCCAAACTATCCAAATCATCCTGTAAAATTTTGACATCCTGTGCACTCACAATTGCTCTACCCAACTTTGCATCATCAGCAAACAAGTGAACACTTCCTCTCAAATCCTTTCCAATATCATTGATGAACAAATTGAAAAGCAGTGGTCCAAGAACAGAGCCCTGCGGCACTCCACTAGTCACAAGACGTCTTTTTGACTCCACTCCTGAATAAACCACTCTCTGGTATCTCTCCTTCAACCACCCTCCTATCCATCTTACCAACCCTATATCTATCCCCATCTGCTCCAGTTTACTGATTAGGGTTCCATGTGGTATCCTGTCAAAGGCCTTGGCAAGGTCCAGTAGTATCACTGTAAACCCATTACCCCTATCCAGTTCAGCTGTCACTGTGTTATAAAACGTGAGCAAGTTACTGAGGCATGATCTACCCTTCACAAAACCATGTTGTCCCCCATACGATATCCCATTTTCATCTATCCAATCCTGTATTCTTTTCTTGACTAATTTCTCTAAGACCTTGACAATGATTCCTGATATGCTAATCGGTCGGTAATTTACAACAGCGGGCTTGGAACCACCTTTATGCAGTGGAACTATTTTCCCCTCCTTCCACCCACTCGGGACTAACCCAGACCCGAGACTCAAATTAAACAAAATGGTCAAGGGTACTGACAATTCATTAGCTGCTTCTCGTACTACACGAGCTGGTATACTATCCTATCCCACAGATGTATTGACATTGAGGTTATGCAATAGACTACTCACCTCCACTTCATTCACCACAATTCCCGTATAATCTACTGGTTTATTCGTTTCTGCAATGTCACCACCTGGATGATATATTCTTGCAAAGTGCTCACTCAGTAACTCAGCTATCTCAACTGATTCAGTTACCTCCCTACCATCGGCATTCTTTAAAATCATTCTGCCATGTACATTTATTCCTTTTACTTGCTACATATCTAAAAAACTGTTTAGGATTCTCTTTAGCCCGCATGGCCAATGTTCTTTCGTAATCCTTTTTTGCTATGTGTAAAAGTAGCTAAACAAAAGTCATGGGAAGACTTCTATGAGAATGTAGACGATAAATATTAGGAAAGTAACAAAATGTTCTGGACGATATTAAAAAAAGCTTAGAAATGTAGGAAAAATACTGTAAAAGGAATCAAAGATGATAAAGGTGACATGAAAACTGAACATAAGGATAATCTAGCTATCTGGAGTAATTACTTTGAAAGGCTTAAACGAAACAAGCAGTGATAGAACAGTAGTAGAAAATATTCAAGAGAATGCAAACAGGAGTACATATTTATACCGGAAGTAGAAAAAGGTATCAAAAGCCTGCAATGTGGAAAAGCAGCTGGAGCAGATGATATCTGACCATAAATACTCAAATACGGAGGTATAAAAGTTTTGCAGTGGCTACACTGCATAATTCTAGATGATTGGATTAGTGGTCTCATAGTTCCCATCTATAAAAAGTAAAATAAAGCTCAATGTGAGAATTTCATAGGAATTTCTCTACTTACTGTTCAATGTAAGATTTATGCAATCATACTTGAAAAAATGCTGAGAAAAATTGTGGAAGAGAAACTTGGAAAAGAACAAGCTGGATTCAAGATTGGCCTTGTCAAGATAAGATTTTCAGTTTACAACAAATAGCTGAGAAATCATGGAAATATAACAAAGTTATGTACTAAGTTTTGTAGATCTCGAAAAGGCATACAACAAGGTACCCAGGAAAGAGCCCTTCAAAATGCTACAATTATATGGGATAAATGGAATATTATACAAAGCAATACATAGTCAAGTCTATATTTAAGTTGTAAGTCAGCAGTTATAACAGATGAAAATACAGGAAAATATTTGGAGTAAAATAAGGTGTAATACAAGGATGCACATCATCTGCACTCTTATTCATCATCCATACGGATTGCATTATGAAAGAAAGTAGCATTGAACCTAATATTAGAATCAGAGATATCAAACTTCATATCCACAACAGTTAATTGATTAATTCCTTAGCCAAAGTAAGAGTTGCCAATCCTCAAAACAAAATTGTACTAACTCTGGAAATATTCATGTAATTTGTTTAATTTGAAGTTCATAATTTAGAGTCACTTAAGTTTCAAATTACTGGAACGAAAAAAGTACATACCATCTTCTTCTGCTCCCTTCAGAAAGGCTCCAATAGCAGCAAGATATCCTTCATGCCTTAAAAATAAAGCTTGCACTTTACCCTATAAAGCATAATTACAATAAATACTTTAAGCAGACTCATCACTGGTAATTGTTTAGAACAGCGTTTCCCAAATTTTTCCTACAACGGAACACTTCACAAATCCTAAAATTTTAACAGAAACCTTGGATAGAGTTGAGTATCACCGGTCTTGTATTTAATATAAAGCTAAGCGCACAACATCGACAAAGTAGGCTGTATCGCATCACAAAAATGCGGCAACGCACTCTACAAGCATGCCAAGCAGCAGCACATCGCACTGACCTTGCTTGTGACCACGCGTTTCCTAGAATAGATACCTCTGTACTTCACTCATGCTGGGAGGTGTCGGTGGGTGGCCGAGTCAACAGCATTGCGCGTTGGCCTTAATAGCACAATCACACGCAAAATGAGGAATGCCTGATCTTCAAACATGTTTGAACTTGTTGCAGCATTTAAAACCATTCCAGACTCATATTTTCATAATTTTTCATGGAACACTTGTTCACTTTCTGCAGAACACCAGTGTTTCGTGGAACATAGTTTGGGAAACCCTGGTTTAGAACATGAGTGAGAACGTTTTAAAAATAATTATCTATTTCTAGTCAATTAATGTTATAGAAGTTTGAATAAGAAAAAAATAATATGAAATAAATTAAATTTCATTCAAATTTAAGTATAACTATAGAAAGTATATAAAATATTAAAATTTAATTAAATGCTCAAATATATTTATGAATTGAATGAAAAAAAAATGGTCTTTTTACAGTTTCTTAATAAATCAATTAATAAATTAATATTAGAAATAATGGCAAAAACCTGTTGGATTTCTGCTCAGGACATGGACTGGTTATTACTAACACAATGCTCCAACATAAAAATGTGCACAAATTCACATGGAGAGAAGAGGCAAGGAATAAGAAAAGTATCATTAACTATGTTATTGTTGATAGTGAGGTTTTCTTACTGGTGCAGGACACTAGAGTGTACAGAGAATTTGAAACTGGCAGCGATCACCATTTAGTCTTGAGCAGGATAAAATTGAATTTCATTTTGAAAAGCAGAACATTTACGAAAGTTTTAAAGCAAATAAAAATTGAACGGCTCTAAGAAGTGAACTGTAGACTAAAACACATAAACATTATTCAAGAAAAAATCAAAGCGTTTGAGAACAGGAACCAAATCTTGAAGATTCAGTGGCAAGCCCTGAAGAAAACATTGATTCAGCCAGAGAGGCATGCGGTGAGGTTGTCTGCAAGGATAGAAAAAGCAGATCTCCATAGTGAAAAAAGGAAGTTAAAGAGGCAGTGAAGGAAAAGAAGAAAGCATATTAAAGTTCCTGGTAAATAAGTCAGCTTGTGCTCTTAGCAAATACAGAGACAAATGTAAGAAAGCTAAACCCTGCGTAAAACTAGCTAAACAAAAGTCATGGGAAGACTTTGGTAAGAACATAGAAAATAAATATCAAGAAGGCGAGATATTCTGGAGGTTATTGAAAAAGCTCAGAAATAGAGGAAAGAGTGATGTAAAAGGAATTAGAGATGACAAAGGTGAAATGAAAACTGGAGAAAAAGATATCCTTGAAGTATGGAGTAATTACTTTGAAAAATTGCTAAATGAAACAACCAGTGACAGCACAGTAGTAAAAAAACATTCAACAGGCATGCAATTAGGAATACATATCCATACTTAAAGTAGAAAAAAGACATCAAAAGCCTGAAATGTGTAAAGGCAGCTGGAGTAGATGATATTTGACTAGAAATGCTCAAGTATAGAGGTATAAAAATCCTACAGTCACTGCACTATAGTCCAGAAGGCCTGGACAGAGGGACGAATTCCAGATGATAGGAGTAGAGTTCTCGTGGTATCCATATATAAAAAGGGAAATAAAACTGAATGTGAGAATTACAGAGGTATTTCCCTACTGAGTGTTTCTGGTAAGATTTATACAAGTATACTTGAGAAACTGTTGAGGACTGTGGAAGGGAAGCTTAGTGAAAAACAAGCTGGATTCAGGACAAATAGAGGATTTCGGGATCAGATGACTTTCATTTTAGGACAAATTGTTGAGAAATCATGGGAACATAACAAAGATCTGTATTTAAGTTTAGTAGATCTGGAAAAGGCATATAACAAGGTGCCAAGAGAAAAGCTATTCAAAACACTACAGTTGTATGGTGTCAAAGGGGCATTATATCAAGACCTTAGTCTTTGAGTTGTAAGCAAGCAGGTAAAATTAAAGTACAAGATGCTTTAATGTTAAATTTGGTGTCAGAATAATGTACATTAAGGATGTACATTATTCCCTCTCTTATTCATTATCTATATGGATCACATTATGAAGGAAAGTGATATTAAACCTGATATCAAAATTGGAGATGTTAATCTCAGCTCTTTACTTTATGCAGATGATGTTATACTTCTAAATAAATCCGATACAAGTCTGCATGATTTCCTGACTAAATTGAATAACTGTTGTAATAGATATGATATGAAAATAGGCATAAGCATTGAAAATATCAACGGCATTGTGAATTGAGGACCTACAGAACAAGTAAAACATTTCTTTCTTTTAAGGTTACACAATGGTCACCATTCATAGAGAAGAATTTATGGAGACACAACACATGTGTTAGAATAATTACTTTACTTAACGTTAAGCAAGTAGTAATCGATGTTTTGACCTCTGTATTGAGGTCATCATCAGGCAAACATTCATGTGTACAATATACATGCTGCTGCATTACACAAAATTAAAATAAATTTAAATGTTTGTTAATCATTTATCCTAGCATTACCTCTGGTGAGGAAAAAAATGGAACTACATTAAACAATTTTTACAGCCCTTTCATATTGAGATTTTCTTCTGTCTGGGGTTCTGGTTGCTGCATGTGTCCTCCACATTCTTGGAATAATTAATCCATAAATTTTGTTCAGATTGGGATGATGTTTTAGCACTTCACAAGTTTGTTTGAATTTTCTTTCAAACCAGGTATTGGTGTGGCGTAGGGACTTAGTGGCTTTCCAGTCAATTCTGTGGCATGTTTGAAGTGCCTGGTCTGATAGGCCTATTTTACAATAGTGGAGGTATTGTGGCATTTGTGTTAATCTTTTCTGATTGGGATGGTGTGTCCTGTTTCCCTTATGTAAGGAAGGTTACAGGTACACTGAATTTTGTAAACCCCTGGATGGACAAGGTACGGAAGGGGATTTTTGGAGGAGCTAAATAAAAATTTCTTAATTTTGCCTGGGGTTTGAAGGTTGTCTTGATGTTGTATTTAAGTAGTGTT
>NW_028327981.1:0-12350 GCF_054136105.1 Typopeltis vanoorti
TGGTGTAAATATTTGAAATCAGATTCTGAAATTTTTTCCCCAAACCTACAGCTTTGATGACTTCATGCAGGTAATGATGACTCACTGAGTCAAAGGCCTTTTCAATGTCGAGACCTACCAGTAGACATGGTTGTTGTGTTGCCTGGTAGTGCTCATATATACATCGAATTTGAAGGATATTGTCTTCTATTTTGCGGCCTTTTATTCCGCAGGTTTGGGATTTGGATATGATCTGGTTTATGTGTCTCTGCACTCTTTCGGAAATAATTTTAGTTAACATTTTTTGGTCTGTATTGTTTGCTGTGTCTTTCTTTTTGGGAATTAATGCTATGTAGCCGAGGTTGAAATGTCCTGGGATGCTCTCCGAATTGTGTATTTCGGATAGCATTTTCACAAATAGTGTCTCAAAGAGGGGGTAGTACGCTTTGTAAAACTCCGCAGTGAGGCCGTCGGGTCCTGGGGATTTGTGTAATGATAGGGATTTTATGATTTTCTTGCATTCTGTTGGCGTGATTGGTGAGTCTATGTGTTCTGCCTCCTTGTCTGTGAGTCTTGGTAGTTGTGTCAAGAAGTTTTGTGTTTCTGTTTCGTCGTTTTCTTTTTCAGAGAATGTATTCGTGTATTGTGAGTGGAAGAATCGGAGGAGATTTGCATCTCCCTCGATTTCTAACCCCTCGTGTTTTATTTTATTAAATTGTGCTTTCTGCTTTTTTTGCTCTTCAAAGAGCCACGCAGCTTTGGTCCTTCCTTCATCTTGTTCCATTGTTTTTATTTTAGCGCGAACCCAGGCCCCTTCAGCCTCTTTTATTTCAATTTGTTTTAGTTTTGCTCTGAGTGCATTAATGGCTATTTTATTTTCTGGAAGTGTTCTGTCTGTGTTGTATTTCTGCATTAGTTCTTTAATTATGTTTTATGGAAATGGAAATAGAAATTAAATTCATAATACAGAATTCCATGGATAGTAAAGTTATGTTACATTAAAAGAAAAATACTGCTCAACTCATGTAAAATGGACTGTAGGAAGAAGCAGACACTGAGCAGATTATGATGTTAAAAATAAGGAGAAATAAATTGTATATAATATATATTATTAAGATATCAAGAAATGTAAATCAAAATGCCAATTAGAATAAGCATTCTATGTACAAATGTATATATATTTATTTGGATTGTACGTAGATGCTTTATGGTTAATAAAATATACTCAGTGGAAGAGGCACTTGCATCCTCTGTGCTTGGCCGCTCGAAGTTAGACCTAGGTTCTAGTCTAGTCGCTGACTGGAGGAATTTTTACTAAGCCTATCTTTGACCAGTTCCCGAGTTAGTCAATCTCTGGCACGGGCAAGCGGGTTTTTCGTCCCGTAAATTCAACAAAATCAACCATAGTACCCACATTATTTCAAACAGTAACATATCTTGTTAGGGTTAGGTACCAAGAGATGGCAGCACTTGTTTGCCAGCCTCTTCATCGGTGGCTGTTATAATTAGTGATAGACATGGGCCAGCTATCTCTGATTGGCTACTGATGGAGATTGAACTGCCCACTCAGTCTCCAAAAGCTAGATAGGGTATAAAGGCTTCATCTACTCCCTATTAGAGAATAAAAGACCTTAATTTGATTTATATTTTTTTTTATAAAAAAGAAAACTTAATTTGAAACAGATGGAGGCTGTATTCATTTTTAGATTCTGATTTTCATGAATTGATAAAATAATTGTTTGACAAAAATAATTATCTTCAATGAAGTTCTGGGAGAATTTTAAAATGTTTGGCGATTAAAATAATTAGCAAAAAAATTGATAGTGACATTGATCTTCCAAAGTGATACAATATGAAGTGAAGAAAGTATGAAAGGATTTCTTATTTTACGCTGGCATTAAAAACTATAATTATACGATAAAAACAAGCAGCAAAATGAATATAACTCATAGGTATTTAGTCTGATATAACTTAGATTCTGGTTACCGAGCAAACGGCAAGCAACTGCGTTTCTTGCTGTAGGCCACAGAACGTAGCTACTACGCATGCCAGGTAATGTAGTTAGTGTTCTATTCAGCGTGAAGGATTTTTCCACCTTCTAATGGACATGACGGTCAAACTGCACTTTTTATCCATGTTCTTTCAACAGGTGGACAGAATATTATCCAGGTTTGCTGGACATGTATACACGTCCAGCAAAGAAATTGTACGTTTACATACAAGAATTTTATGGAATACAGGAGTTCCTGTTAGTTTTATATTCTAAGGAAAGAACAGTGTATTTCAAATGGAAGCTGGATGCCTCACAATTTTTTCAGCGGCCTCTGAAATTTATATTAAATTAAATTAAATTAAGAATTTAATATTTAAAAATAAGTAATTTATTACTTATATGAAGAGCCAAAGGCTTCAATTCGGCGACATATAACTTGTTTAAGTTAAGGGATATTACATCCCATATCGTTTCTTAGCCGAATAAGAAACTCAAAAGAGTTTCAAGACGAATATAGAAACTATAAAAAGTTCGGCGATTCCAATCGTAAGCAAATACCTGGATAACACAACTGACCCTTAAGGTAGTGCAAGCTGAGGCAACTCATAGCAAAGGTTAGCATAAGTTCACATTATGGGTAAATATCAAGAATAGTGATCGGAGCTTGCTCCACCCTTACTATGAGTTGCCTCAGCTTGCACTACCTTCAGAGGTCAGTTGCTGCACTATCCAGGTATTTGCTTACGCTTGGAATCGCCGAACTTTATATAGTTTCTATATTCTGCTTGAAACTCTTTTGAGTTTCTTATTCAGCTAAGAAACAATATGGGATGTAATATCCCTTAACTTAAATAAGTAATTTATTTTGTAACTATAAGTATGCTGTTTTTTATTGTTCTTTGTGAGGAGTAAGATTTTAAAATGTGGTCCCCATAGAGAGTGAGGCCTCCAGCTTGCGCCTCAAGCGCCTAATAGTAAATGCGGCCCTGAGTAACAAAGAATACATAAATTGAAACTAACAATTCAAAATTGCAGACGATTAATAGAAATACAGAGAAAAGGGTGCAACAATTTCGAACAACCTTTGTTATCGGATTTAAGTATTTAAATAATATATAGAGACCACTAGTGATTTTCCGATCAAAGCGACCGTTCATTTAAATGGAAGTTAAGAAGGAACACATCTGTGTTCTTGCAGACAAACTTCTGCGAGCTATAAATAGAAATCATCAACCATAATTTTCTAAAATAACTACGCAGATAGTGAAAATGTAACTAACGGTAGCTCTTCCCATGTTGGCAAATGTCTACCAATCCTACGGCATGTCGCATGCTTTTTTTATTATTATTATTTGTTTATTTTTACGATAATTCTATTTTCTGCCAATAGATGGCGCTGACATTTCCCTATTCTTTTTCCCGGGTTGAATTTCGGCTTATTGTTATTTGTTTATAATAATAAAATTATCACTTACGTTAAGAAAAAAATAATAATATTTGTAGAATTTCCAACTAGATTTTCTAGCCATTATCAATACGGTCGAAAAGAGATAAATATATGCTTATTTTCCCCCTAATGTAAGTTGTCGTCCGTTATTTTAACTCCATTGTTATGAAGTTTACTTACGCCTCGATTTTTAAATCTATTTTCACTGCTTCATTTTTTATTATTATAAAGAAATAACTCGCGAGTAGCATCAGAGGTGTGAAGATAGGATTATTTTTCGATGCTAATTTGAACTGCATTAGATGGATGACCTGTGGACACAATTTTATGCGAACTGAAAAAACGCTAAAAAGCACCACGGAATAAGTAAACAATAAAATCATTCATTAAATTACTATTAGAAAAAATCAGGTTTTCCAATGATATTAAAAAAAAAAAAACACGTTCTCCATAATAGAATTCTATGAGTAGTATCATAAGTCCAAAAGACAAACAAACAAACACGAGGTCGGAAATGCGCATAACGCTTCACGCCAACATCAAAAGCCCGGTCTGTCTGTTGGAAAATATGTTTATGGTCTGGCTGTATTCTTGCTGCCTCGAGGATACATTTTTAGTTTCTGTTGAAATGTTGAACTACGCTAACAATTATTCATTTAGTTACGTTTCTAGAGTTTGTGTGGAAAACTTACAACTATCTTAGAAGAAAAAGATAGTGAATAAAGAAGAAGAAATTCAAAGGAGTTGTGAATGTCGATGAAAACTAAAAGATAAAACCAATAATTAAAAAATAAATTTGTATTCACGTTTACTCGGTTATCGAGATGAAGGTTATTTTTACTTTGCACGTGTATTAGCAACTCGTTTACTGGAAATCTAGCCAATGCGTTCATTAAGCCACCCCCCTTACTTTCTTAGAATTTCGAGATGTAAACAAATTCTTTCTTGCTATCTCGTAACATTCATTTCAGTATCCTTGAGAGTCAGAAATCAATTTGATGTTCATTCCGTTCTTATTTTATTTTAAATGTGTTATACTTTCTTCATCTCATCTCATCTTATTTATTCCCTCTTTTACCTTGCGGTGTTGAGGGTTTATTAATCATCGAACCTCAAACCGTTCACAGGAGAAGGTGGTCAAGCCCTGCGCCCCGGTGTATTCTATGTCCGTAGTGTTGAGTTCTCAAGGCCGGTTTGCCTACTTTGCGGGATGAAAAACCTCAGGATAAATTGGGGAAAAAAACTTACCGCCCACGCCCGGCTATGGCCGAGGAAGATTCTTAAGCTCCTTACGTCAGCAACGGGAATTGAACCTAGGACACTCCTTCCCCATGTATATGGTTGCAAAGCGCAAAGCCACTAGACTAACCGCGCGACGTTATACTTCCTTATAAAAAAAATTGAAAAATAAAGGATAAATGTAAAATAACATAAAAAGAAATAAACATTAAATAAAATAATAAATAAATAAAACCCCCTCCAGTTCGTAATAAACTGAAATTGTTTTTCGTGGTTACAGGTTTGTTTTTAATGCTTTGAAGGGCCCACAGAGCGAAAAAGATTGAGAATTACTAATCGCTTGTCTAATATGAACCACACTTATCATTTTGAAGTAAATAATCTAAAAAACATTTTCCCCTAATATAAAGTGCTGTAAACATAATCCGGTCCTATATGATAAAAGGGAGTAGATAGCGCGCTTACGTTCTTCAACCAATGGAGTAATAGTAGGGACACTTCTGACGAGATCAAGATAAGATAAGGAATCGTGCGGTGGGTGTGTGTTGTTAGAGATGTAGATAAGTGACTTAATTTGTTAGTTGTAAATAAGTGACGTTATTGTTTTGAAATGGAAAAGGGAGATATATTAGTGGATAAGGATTCGTGTCGTGATTGGTGGGGCACTTTGAAGAAGATCAAGATCAAGATAAGATAAGGAATCGTGACGTGAATGTTTGTTATTATCAGATGAATATAAGTAACATAATTTGTTAGTTGTAAATAAGTGACGTTATTGTTTAGAATGGGAAAGGAAGATATTATTTTCGTGTCGTGATTGGTGGGATACTATGAACAAAATAGGGGTAGGATGAATGGGGGAAGCGACGTCAGTGTCTTGGATGTGTATTGTTATGAGTTGTAGATAAGTAAATGGTTTGCGTATGGCATTATGGGTGATGGATAGTGATAAGATAAATTTTGGAATGTTTGGAATTTAGCTGCCCCCCCCCTTTTCTCAGGGACATCACGTGGTGTGTTTGGGTTCGCGTATAGCATTGTGGGTGAAATTTAGAGATAAGCAATCGTGACGTTATGTGTTTGGAAATTTCTGGGGAACATGTGTCTCTCTCTGTGATATCACATGATGTTTTGGTTTGCCTATGGAATTGTGGGCGATGTTTTTGAGATATATCTTGGAATTTTCCCATGGCGACACACATCGATCATTGTCGTCATGTTTTGTCTTTGGTTGTCTATAGATGGCTGTACTAATTTTTCAATACATTTTGGGGTATTTTTTCTCTGTTAAAGGGTGGGAATTCTTAGAGTAGAGTCGTGATGGCGGCAGTGATTAGGCTTTTCTGAATAATTTAATTATATGTTGGTGTCCCTCAAACACACACTTTTTGGTTCATAGCTCATATATATGTTATTCTTTATTCATATTCGAATTCATGTTTTATTCATAATTCATCCGAATATTTTGATTTGTCTAAATTTAAGATCTTTAAGTTCAATAAATAAATAAATAAATTGTGTGTGAATTCATTGTGATTTCAAAAGTGATCTCACTTAAATATGCATAACACATCAACGAAACCGTTTGCTCATTTAAGTTTACACATTTTATTTCACAGATATTATTTACAATGTAATATGCAGAAATAGGAATTTACAGATATCACCAATGCATGTGGTATTTTTCTTGTCGTAACATTTCTTTGATGAGACATGTGCGATTGGGTGATTTTGATACTGCTTCCCATATGAGAATAGACAGTTCAAAATACATAAGTATAAATAGTGCTGCTATCATAACAAACATCTGCCACCTTTGCGATGGTTCTTGATTTTCACCTGCAAAGAAAAAAAACTTATTGTCGGTGATGGAAAAGTTAGCAGATTACTATAATCTTAATACAGTAGTTAGTTTTGGAAGTATCAAAACGGAAAGAGAAAACCTGGAAGAAGAAAGTATCCTGGATAGACAATATTAAAATTGGATTAAACTGAACACAGAGCCACTAAAGACAGAAGCAAAAAGGTGGTCACTGAAGTTCGTTATGAAATATGACTTAAAGAAGAAACAAAAGAAAAGGAAATGCAGTTTGAGTAACAGAATCACGCAAAAGCAAATCCTGGGGAGTTTTTTATATGTATATAAATGTAGAAGTGAGAATGACTAGAGAAAGATGATATTGATGAGTCATAATGGTAGAATGAAAACCACTGAGAAGGATATAGTAGAGGTGTTAAATGAGCAGTTCATTAAGGTACTGCGAATGTACCTTGTGCATGTAGCAACGCAGAACTTGAGGGGGAAGTGTCACTGATGGTGAATGAACAGTATACCTCATATACTACTGATGGCGTATGAGGAATTGAGTGAATTGGTGTGAATATAGCCACAGACGTGATAGTACGTCACCAAGTGTCTTGAGGGAATGTTCTAGGGAATTAATAGCAGCTTTGACTTACCTCTTTAACATGTGCTTTAGATTTGTCCAAGTTCAAAAGGAGTGGATAGAGGGCAAAACTGTTCTGCTTTATAAAGGAGATGATGAGACACAAACTTTCATAGAATGTACTAGAGAGAGAGAGAGAGAGAGAGAGAACTAGAATTCAGGACTCGGTTGACAGCAGAATACTCTTTAATGAGTAACATGTATCTGCCTAGGAAGATCGTTTCAGTAACATGCTTCTTTTAATAACAAGGTAACAAATGCATTAAACAAGAGGGATTCATATGTAATAGTACAGTAGTATACTATTTCGCAAAGGTTTTCGAAAGATTGCCACATGACAAGCTTGTTCAGATAGAACAGATGGCGTTGGAATAATACATAACACCACTAGATTGGAGATTGGCTGTCTGAATTTTGTAATTACATATTATCATTATAAAATGTACTATATAAGTTACTGAGTACATTTATTTTTGATAGATAATATATATATGAAAATATAATTACTAAAATAAAGAGCCAAAAGGCTTCAATTCGGCAATGCAAAATTATAAATAAACTGGATATTAGATCTGGCATTCAAAGCTGAATGCAGAAACTATGAAAGCGTCATAAGATAAGCTGAGAGTTATCAACAGGTTGTGCATGTTGGATGATATCACAAAAGTGAAGGTCCTCTATCGTGATATCGGGTTGTGTCCCAAAGAATATGTTTTGGAGTATTGATGTTTAATTTGTATGTAAAGTACATTAGGAAAGGTCTGACTGAATAGTGATATACATCTGTTTCCAGATGCAAAGTTGGAAAGAACTATCAGGAGTAGATGGATGTTGTTGCCTTCCAAGAGGACTTGAATATACAGACTAAGAGAATGAACAACTGTGAAGGGGGGGGGGGGTGCCAGTTCTCTGTAGCAAAGTGAAAGGTTTTAAAATCTGGTAAGCAAAGATGGGATGGAGAGTACAAGATTGGTGGAGATATCTTAGAAGTGGTGGAGGAGATGAGATCTGGGGATGATGTGGATAGGGAGCTGAAATTTCAGAATCATTTTGCTAAAATCGTGAGGACAGCACAGCAGGTTATGGCAATGACGTGTTGAACACTGACATGTAGCAGTAAGGAAAATATGATTGACTCTACAGGTCTCGAAAACACAGCATATGAATTAAGGCAAGGATTTGGTCGCGGGTTTTCAAAGGTTGAAAACGCGCGAGGTTGAGTTGTTGGAAAGGATTCAGAGTGGATTGATTAGTCACTTTTGGGTCTCTGGGATATACACTAGGATATCTTAGTGTAATATCCACTTTACTTATATAATGAAAATATATGTTTCTGTGGCTTATCATTTCTATGGGACGATATTGGTATTGAGACCATATTTTAATGTAAATAAAGAGTTTAATAAAAAATAATGTGCATAGCCATATTGAGCATAACGACAGATTGAGAAAATGCATATTGCAGAACCTAGTGGATAGAAGGAGGGGAGAGAGAGAGAGAGAGAGAGAGAGAGAGAGAGAGAGAGAGAGAGAGAGGATTTGATCGAGCCATATCAGTCAAAGGGGTAATTACCAAATGAATATTGATGTAATTTTTCACAGAATGACTGAAGATAGGGGAAGATCAAGAGGCCATCCCTGGAAGCTGAATAAGGAGAATTTGAGCAATTAGCGTGCGGATTACGTTTCTTGCATGGACTAATGGTTAATGGGAATGCATTGTCTGAAAGTGTGGTGAATACAAAGAAGTGAATGCACTTAAGTGTCAAAGTATGATGAGCTGTGAGACCTCTTGCAAACGAGTCATTTGACTGCTTTTAGGGCTAATGATGAATTTTTTTACGTGTATAATTTTGATTCACCTGCTTAATTCAATAACAATAATAATAATTTTGTAATTACATTTTATAACTACAAAATTTACTACACAAGTTACTGAGTACATTCATTTTTGATACATAATATATATGTGAAAATATAATTAGTAAAATAAAGAGCTAAAAGACTTCAGTTCGGCGATGCAAAATTATGTAAGTAAAGCGGATATTAGATCCAGCATTATTTCAAAGACGAATGTAGAAACTATGGAAGTTCGTAAGGTAAGTTGACCAGAGAGCTTACGGGAATACACTCCCTGGCATTAACCAGTTGCCTTAGTCTGGACCACTTAGAAGACATAGGCGGAGAGGGTATTCTCCTAAGCTCTCTGATCACCTTACGAAACTTTCATAGTTTCTACATCCGGCTTTGGAATAATGCTGGATGTAATATCGAAAATATACGTTTCTGTGGCTTAGCATTTCTATTGGACGATATTGGTATTGAGACCATATTTTAAGGTAAATAAAGAGTTTAATAAAAATAAGCAAATATAACCCTACAGGTTTCATAAATCGTCAGTCTTACATCGTCAGGGGTACTAGTAAAAGAGGATTTACAGAACAAAAGACTAGAACCAATTAACTACGCATATTAGATGTGATCATAACTTCACAATTGGTGGACACAAATAAGTAACCAGAATAAAAACGTTAAATTCATTGCTCTATGAGTGATGGAGAATTGTCAGTGGTTGCTGTCACGTTCTATGGCATTGCGAGTGTCGTATCCTAGGTTCATCGTAGTAAGATTTTTAATGAAAGCAGACCAAATTTGATTAAGCCTTGCTTTGATATTAAATGGATAAGAATCCTATATTGTTATATAGCCAGTAAGTGAAACTCAAGATCGATAACTACGATCTATGAGTTTCAATGCCGAAAAACTATCGGCGAAGGCAATTAGAAGCACTGATAAGACCTCAAAAAAGGTTGAAACCGGTCTGGGTAGTGACCTCCCCTCATAATGTAATGACAGTATTACATCTCCTAGGAGCTGTGTTTTACATTATGAGAGAATATCAAGAATAGTGAGGGAGCTTGCTCCACCTTTGCTTCGAATTGCCTTCGCCGATAGTTTTTCGGCATTGAAACTCATAGATCGTAGTTATCGATCTTGAGTTTCACTTACTGGCTATATAACAATATAGGATTCTTATCCATTTAATATCTATTCAATTGCCAGAAAACTAGCCTTTTGGCTTTTTATTTTAATTACAAAATAAGCCTTGCTTTCTTTACATTGTGTGGTGATCGTATGCATTTGCGAGGCTTTCTTCACCTGTCCTGCAAAACAATTAGGATCAATATAAGGTATGACATCTTTACTATATGGCCACACAACAAAGACTCCTTACCTTCTTTTTTAAACAGTATCAATTCCTTACATCATCGTATGAAGTTTACTATGGAAATGTAAAAAAAAAAACCCGGTTATCATTTTTAGACGTTCTCCTCATCCGGTCACCTTCAAATACTCTTACAACTACAGTTTACAGGAAACCAACGTTCACAGGTCGGTATATTCTTAAAGAATCAGCCCATCATCCTTGTCAAAAAAACAGGAATCATAAAATGTCTAATCAGAAGAGCCAAAACTAATTGTTTTACTTCTAATTTTCTACAAAAAGAGCTTTCTGCTATCCAACAACGCATGAAACTCAATTGGTTTTTCCGAAAAGAATACTCAACATCTTCTCGATTCTTATAATCCACCACTAAATAACAAAGATTGAATACGTCGAGTTCCAATTCCATACATCTCTGGGATTTCAGACCCTATCTCAAGAATTCTGAAGAAATATAAGTTAACAGCTACGTATTCACCTATTAACAAATTATCTTCCCATTTTCCTTCTCCTAAAGACAAACGTTCAACTATGTATGTCTCTTTCTGGAGTTTATCAAATTCCCTGCAACTGTGATCTCTCCTATTTTGGACACACTGGACGTTCTCTTGAAAAAGGAATCCAAGAACATCAATCCTCCATTCATCGCAAACAAACCTGAAAAATCTGGATTGGCTCAGCACGGGATTGAAACTAACACAACATCCATTGGTCAGAAACTTGTCTCTTACATAGATCCCGCTATAAATTTGAACGTTTATTCAAAAGAAAGCGTAGAGGCCTTACTCCATCGTCCTAACCTGAATCGGAATGACGGTATATCTGTATCAAAAATCTGGGAAAGTCTAATCAGGGTAACTCATTAATTCATATTAATTTTATGTTATTTAATATGGTTAATTAATATCTTTATTTCAATTATGTCCCTGCTTAATAATTATATTTCCTTTAATACTTAGTGATATAACATCACGTGGCTTGTTCTATTTTTAAATGATCTGTTGTTAGTATTCCACCTTGTATTTTTTAAACTGTTCTTGTAGTGCCACTGAAGATGGTCTGCAATTTTCAGACCGAAATATTTGGCTAATTAAATATCTTTCTTGTGTTTACGTGCTTATATTATACAATATGAGGTATTTTTGTTTGCTGCTAAGATACTTGATGGCCTACGGTAGTTGTGTGGTAGACTGACCATACGTACCGTTTTGAAACGGAACAGTACCGTTTTTTTCGTATTTCCCAGCCATCCCGTCGTTTTAATAAAAAATGTCAATTTTGTCCCGTTTTTAATAAAAACTATAAATATACTTTAATATTGGTCAATCATAAATCATTATTCATAACCTTTAATCGTACATCGATATCATGGATACGAGTAATTTGTATAGCCATGGAGTCGCATTGCTCGATACTAAATATCGATATCTGCAGTGATTTATTCAGAGAAAATAATAAATACATGTTGGCAACATTTGCGCGTCTCAGACGCGGCGTCTGTTCTGCTGCAGCGTTAGTTTTTGTCTACATGCTAACCGGTGGCTTTGCTATTCAATGCCGGTGGTTTAAATTTCGTATTTTTTCAAGTTTTAAGTTTTATTTTTTAAAGCTTTAAGTCTAACCTTGCAATATCAAAGAGGCGAAACTGCAGTTTTAATGACGATCTCCAGAAAGAATTCAAATTTATTAAACTGGACAAGGTGTGCAGTGATAAAATAAAAGTGGTATGCCAACATTGTAATGTCCATTTTTCCATTGCTCATCGAGGCAGAAGCGACATCAAAAACAAACCCGACAAGTTTGGTTAGTCGTCAGACTAACATCTTCAGGAATAAAGAGAACTAACAGTTTAAAGCACAAACTATAAAGAATTACGAAAACACAAGTTCATTTGTTGGTATTATGAACATCAAAAAAAGTTCGTTAAAAAAAACGAATAGCAGATCTATACAATCGTTAATACGTGTTAGCTGGAAACAATGCTATTTGATGTCGCGTTCTGTGGTTCAGGTTCACTCT
>NW_028327982.1:0-12243 GCF_054136105.1 Typopeltis vanoorti
CAATATATATACACTTCAAACAATATTACATAACTATAACTACAAATTAATTGGATCCAAGGCCTTTTTAAAATAAACTTACACTTAAAACTAAACACTTTGTTTTCAAAATGACAAAATGTTCATAGCCAGTTTCTCTCTCTGTCAAGGCCCTTTTCAGAAGATATATGACTCTATTCTTCATTTTACAGGATCCTTTTTCATCACTCATGTGGCACACAAAAAAATCTTCCTGACTTAATTCTGTCTCTTTTTAGTAGAAATAATAGTCAGATCAGGCATCCTTAATACTGATGAAACTTCTTAATCAAAGTTTTCTCAAACATTCCTTTAGAATAAATAGCAAATTCTTCTTTTATTCACTATACTTAATGACAGTCTTAACTTTTCCACTTTAAAAAAATTGACAGTTCTATGATTTCCTTTTGCATCTACTATAAATCTTCCAATTAGCGTTTCCTCCAATAATCCTTTTAAAACGATCTATAGCAATATTTCCCTTTTATTTATCCACATTAAAACTTAAAAGTTCCACGATTCCTTTTTCGGAATATACTATTAATTTTCTTCCGACTGTCACAATAAAACTTAAGTTCCTCTGAACCTAAAAATTCCGCCGGCCTGTATTCTGAATTCCTTCCAAACGCTCTCTTGTTTACAGCCGTTACTCCAATACTGAACGCTTTCTTGTCAGCTGTCAATCACTCCATAAAACTTCTCCGCGAGTATTCGCACTCCACGAAAGTCAGAAAGTAAGTACTGTAAAATGGCTGACACGTTGTATCCATTAGCGACAAGAGAATGTCCTCATAAAACACAACTTTTGATAATTTTAAATTACAATCAAATTCTTTTAAGTAATACAAAGATCAAATCTAGTAAGTACATAAATTTTTTAACTTCTTTACATATCACCTTGGACAAAACAGTTCCATAATGGGCACATCGCAAGTGCCGACAATGCATGTTATGAAAACAAAAATAATAAACATTTTAACATAAATAATTCGTAAAAATATTCAGAATTTTAATTATGATGAAATGATTCAATCTTGAGATCATCCAGATTTTCATACTTTTTGAGTATTCCTTCCTGATTTTTCTTGAAGGACATTGATATTACAGCCTAATTTGCTATAATCCAGTTTGAATATTGATTTGATGTGTGTATTTAGACTCAGCAGCAAAATATAAAAGCCATCTAGCTTGACTTCTTATTCCATTCATGAGCGTGGATAGGCTTATGTGTTCGTCAGACATGTTGTAATAGATTTCACGGTATGATATGAACACAGATAGATAAGAAAAGAACTATTTATTAACTTAGAAGCTAATATTTCGCTGGTATTATATCCAGCATCTTCATGTTGTGTGCTCTGAAGATGGTGGCTATAATACCAGTGATTAGCTTCTAAGTTAATAAATAGTTCTTTTCTTATCTATCTGTGTTCATATCATACTGTGAAATCTATTACAACATATTCCATTCATGGTTCTTTGTGCCTTGACCCATACCATTCAAAGACCTGTGTAGTCATAGTTTTTAATAAAAAGATCTCTGAGTTGCAATTCCTCCATGAAAATTCATGGAATGCAGCTGTGTGTGTCAAGGAAACATTTATGCGATCACCTGACTCCTACCATCTCTACAAACAGAAGTCTGTATGCAGATACTGAATTCAGGTAACTAACCTTCTTGAAAAGTATCAGCATTTTAAGTTTGCCTGGTCCTACCTTGGGCATACTGTCTCTTGCAGGTTGCCATTTCTTCAGGGCATCACAAGGTTAGGTACTTCATTTAATGGAAGTATGTGGCAGACATGATATTATTTTTTAAACAACAGTTTCATATGTGTAAAGGAAACTAGAATTTATTAAGTACTCTAATATGTTTCACTTAGTGTAACATCTGCATCATTCAGGAATAAAGCTGAAGAATTGACTACAACATTTAAAATATGAACACAAGAATGAGTCATACAGTATGTATATTTCCATATGTCTCAGTTGCAGCTGATCGAATAGGAGGAAACAGTCATAGTTATGTAATTAAAAAAATTGTAATCAATTAATGGCAATAACAGTCTGTTCAAGTAAGATTAGGGCAGTGGTGTGGGACTTCATATGATGCAAGAAATAGATGATCAAATTTAAACCTTTTTGTAATGCAACATTTTTGTTTGATTCCACTGAACTCTGTGTCTATTGTCGATGGAAGCAAGGCCTGGACCTTCCAATTCCATAAATCTTGTAGAATCCTTGGACAGACTGACCATTATTGCTGAGATCAGTTCAATGGAATAAAACAAAGATGCTGCACTATAATTGGTTTAAATTTGATCATCTCTTTCTTGAAACTCTGTCTAGGGTTGATGGCATGATAAGCAAGCTCTGAACATTCTGATTCTAGATCTTGCTTTTCATGCCATCGACACTAGATACAGAGTTCAGGAAGAATCAAACACGTGCATAAACGATCAAATTTAAACCTATAATAGGTTTAACTTCAATCAGTTAGCCAATCTCATATGAGGTAGCAGGGTTTTTTACTTCTGGAAACTCAGGTTTTTTTCATCACACCTTCAGATAAATCAGCTGAGAGAACACACCCAGTTTTCAGACAAAAATAGTATTGGTGGTTGGCAGTAGATGGTGTTGTGTGTAGTTGATGGATTAAGTGGGGAAGATGGCATGTTGTCATAAGTAATAGAATAGAGTGCCTTCCCTCAATGAGTCTTGGGGATGTCACATAATAATAGCAGTAATGTATATGATATATGACAATTTCATCATAACCAAATTCCTGATATATATCATGAGGTGCACGAGATACATTGATAGCACTACATGATTAGTTGACATTATTATTAATTTCCTATCAACAATTTCCCTTTAAATTAATCTGTCTGTCAAGACTTTGATATCATCTTATATTTCAGTCTTCCTTTTGCATTTTCTTCCTGTCATCAAATACTTGTTTTGCCACTCTTTCCTTTGCATTCTGAGATGCTAACAAAGTTCTTCCTAATATCCTTATTTCTGGTATGATTCACTCCTTAATAGATCCGGTTTAAGTAGGTAACTATTTTATTTTTAACCAACTCTCAAATCCATAAGTTAAAATATGATATAATATTTCAATCGTGCAGTCACTAGAATTTCAAGTGCACGAGAGTGCACTTGAAATTCTAGTGACTGCACGATTAATTCATTGGGCTGATATAGGTGGCATTGCATAAAACCTAAAACACTTTATTGTTTATATCTACAATTGGTAGTGCCTGTGATGTGATTTCGAGTAATTCTTTACTTATTTTGCTTACATTTAATCCTAGTTATTGCTTCTAAGCAAGATAAAGTTCAGTGGTGGTGTCAAGCATAAGTCCATGTCATTATAAAACAAGGTAGAAGTGTTGAAATAATTTGACTGTGGTGTTCCAGCATGTAAACTGTGTGATACATGTGGTATTGGTTCATCCATTTTTTTTGATATAAGCAAGTATTTGACAAATGGACAAAATCCTTAAATTCTTTGCAAACAGTTATTCTGAAAAGTAAATTAGCATTAGAAAACACTGAAAAAGTACTGAAAGTGTGATCAAGTGATGAAGGAATGGTTTCGACAACATCAGAGTGATGAGGTAGACTTGTTCTTCCATAAAGAACTTAAATTAGGAACTTGCATATGACTATTGAAGGATGGCTTAGAGGGTTTAAAAACAAGCACCTTTCCCATGCAACATATAATGCTGATGAAATTGCATCATATTAACGATGCACATTGTGAAGGGCAAAAAGAACAAAGATTATCTAAAATTTTGTGGCTCACAAAATTTTAGATACTATAAAGATAGAGCTACTATCCTAAGGTGCTCAGGGTGCACATGTGTAAGTCAATAGTGACAGAAAAAAATTAAATGTCATATGGTCTTAAAAGACATTACAATTTATCCCATCCACTGAAATTATGCTAAAATGGTTTAAAATGTTTTTGCCACTGAAACTCGAGAACATTGCACATCCTTAGTCCTGCTGTAAGATTGCAAAATTCTTTGCTGGCCCACCGTTCAGATTACTCCAGAACTGGACTATGGTAAACTGTACATCTCTTATCCAAACGGCAAAGGAATACTAAGCTCTATGAAAGCTAATTAGCTCACTTTTCATGAAACATTTGTTAGATGTCATAAATGCAGCCAAGCCTGTTCAGACATTTACACTGAAAGCCTAAGGATGAACACTATTTCTGAAGATTGCAACTGCAAATTCAGATGAATCAGCTTGTGGCAATTTGTATAACTGACAATTTCAAGTGGGAAAGGTGTTAAACATTCAAATTTTCAAATTGTATGTAAAGGGGTCATGTGGTAGCACTGAACAGGATAAAAGGCAAAAGGCTGCGCCAAGTAAGTTGTGTTTGAAGGAAGTTCTTTTTGTGAAGGAATAAAATAGGGAGACGCATTGCTCTCAAAATTCCTCTCCAGAAAACAAACAAGGTCTTTTCCTTGCTCTGAAGGAGGAGTGGGCTAGTTTGCCTCAAGAACACCTGAATCACTTGGTGCTAAACATAGTATGCCATTGTGATAGCTGCATTGCAGTTTGTAGTGAACATATTCCATACTGAAATGTCTCTCCGCATAGTTTTCTGTAAACACTGTACATTAATTCCTTAACTATGTCCTTAGGAAATTTGTAATGGTTGCCAAAAATGCATTGCAGTTTAATTTGTATGAATTTTTAACACATTTTGTGTAATATAATTTATTAGTATGCTGCAATTAATTTATGTCCACATTTGACCGTAGTCATGAAAATGTTTTCATACACAGGTACAAACATAGTTTTTAGCTTTTGGACAAGAGTATATTAAAGAATTTTAGCATGAAAGATGTGCTTTGGTTAGGTGTGATAGCTGGGAGAAGGTACAAACATCAACACACTAGAAATGCCGACATGAGTTGTAGTTTGTCTTGATGTTTGATATTTCTTCTGATGAAAATATTGACAACAACTTTACACGATTTAATGTATTAATCGTAAGTACAGTAAATAATAAAACCTGTTTTCATTTATACTGTACTAATATATGCATTTCAGAGATGTACTGATGAGCTGTTATTATGAGACAACCACTGTTACTGCAAAACTTCTATTCTGGCAAGGCTCTGGAACCAAGGGTACCATAAAATCGGTGGTGTACCTGTTGTTACATTAGTGTTTTGACTAATTTTTCTCTTGCTCCATATAAATTTATTCATGTGACTGCCTACCTTATCACTTTGCTAATTCTGTATCTTTTTCCATATTTAATTGGCCATCTTCATTCAAAATTGTACCAAAATGACTATAAAATGTTTTACGTGTTCTATAGGTTTCGATGTTCTGCCCATTTTCATAGTCTCTGAATTATTATTGCTGGTTTTCATGCCAAATTTGTTACAGTAGCTGTTCAGTTTATTTAAGGAATCCTGCAGACTAGTACTGGATTTATTGAAAGTACAGATTCATGTACATAAAGTAAAGAGCTCAGTGACTGTCTCCAATTTTGCTATGAAGTCTAATGCCACTTCCTCTTTATAATGTGATCCATGATGTGCATCCCCTGACTCCTAGATTTTACACCTGATCAAACTATCTTCCTCTACCTCCTTCAGATTTAACTACTGACAAAGTTTAAATATGAAATATGGATTGCTGAAGATAGTGTTCCATTTTACACCACATAATTGTAAATCTTTTTTCCAGATCTATAAAAGTTAAATAGAGATCCTTGTTATATTTCTGTGATTTCTCAACTATTTGTCATAGAGTGAAAATCTGAGCATTGCATCCTTTATTAGGCCTGAACTTGGCTTGTTCTCCTTCAAGTCTCCCTTCTACAACTTTCTTTAGTCTTTTCTCAAATATTATTATTATTATTCAAATTAAGTGGATATTGAATCCAACATTATTTCAGTAATTATTATTATATTATTAACATCTGACCTCCATGGAGTCAGAGAACTCATCGTGAGAGATACACATTATCGCACACCTTACCTCCAACCGTGCCTTAAACTGATTCAGTGTATCTATATTCACAACACACTCAAGCAATGCATTCCACTAACCAACCACTCTCCGTGCAAAGAACCTTTTCCTCACTCTGCTCACACCATACTTTTACAGTTTCCAGCAATGACCTCTTGTTTTACCTCCCTCTCCCATTCTTTGGAGGCTTTGCAGTTTACATTCTCTCAATCTGTCCTTGTACTTTTCATTCCAAAAACCACTGACCACCTTTGTGAATCTTCTCTGGACCCTTTGTAACATATCCTCATCAACATAAAAACCTGGTGACCAAATCTGCACAGTAATCCATATGAGGCCTCATACAATAGCATCATAACCTCTTTATTTTTGCATGTCAGGGTCCTCTGCATCATTGCTATTGTCCGATGTGAGATCTTCACAACTTGTGTAATGTGTCCCCTGAATTTCAGGTCCTTGTCCACCACCCACAGATCTCTAATCTCCTCTTTAAAGTTTCCCCACCAATTGTATACTTTGCATCCCATTGTTGCCTACCAAATTTCAAAACTTTACACTTTTCAGCATTGAACTGACAGTTCCACTTACTTGCCCATTCATGCAATCTATTCAAGTCCTCCTGCAAGGCCATAACATCTACTTCATCAATAATGTGCAAACAGCTGCATGTCACTAGACAAACCCATCCCAATATTACTAATATACAAATTGAATAACAATGTTCTCAAAACTGATCCCTCCTGCACACCACTAGTGACCTTCCTCTTTCAGGATACTGCCCTCATATACAACTTTCTGATACCTATCTGACAGTCAGTCACTGATCGATTTCAGAAGTCTGTTATCCAATCCCATCTGTTTCAATTTATTTAACAGCTTGTCGTGTGGTAGTTTATTAAAAGCTTTTGCAAAATCCAAGTACACCACTGTATGTGCATCTCCCTGTCCAAAGTACAAGAGTGGTCTGAAAAGTTCTCGGCCTCGACCATATATGGTGGAGTTTTTTTTTTTTTCCTAAGTTGGTACATCTGTCATAAGCATTCCATGTGAAATTGCAAGTAATTCCATCAAGTAGTTTGTTTTATACAGTTATGTGAAGCAAAAGTGTTGTCTGTATCTCTTGAAATGCATAAAATTGAGTATCATGCAGTTATAAAATTCTTTGTAAAAGAAGGTTTAATGCCAAAAGAAATTCACTTGAAGTTATAAAAGTTTATGGGCACTCACTCTTCTCCTTCATTTTCGATAATTAAGAAATGGGCTGCCGAGTTTAAATGTGACTGTACCAGCCTTGAAGATGATCCACGTGAAGGACATCTAAAAAGTATAAAAACACCAGAAATTATTGATCAAGTGCACGATATGGTATTGGATGACCGGCGAGTCAAAGTGCTTGAAACTGCTGAGGCTATAGGCATTTCAAAAGAATGTGTAGGATATATTTTGCATGAAGAATTGCAAATGAAAAAGCTTTGCTCAAGATGGGTGCTGTGCTTGCTCACAGCAGATCAAAAACGCACTCGCATGACAATCTCTGAACAGTGCTTCGTGCTTTTTAACAAGAATAAAACTGATTTTGTGCATTGGTTTATTACTATGGATGAGACTGGGATTCACCATTACACACCAGAATCCAAACAACAGTCAAAACAGTAGACAGAATCCGGTTGTTCGGTGCCAAAGAAGACAAAGTCGGTTCCATCAGCAGGAACAGTCATGGCATTGGTGTTTTGGGATGCTAATGACATTTTGTTTATTAATTATCTTGAAAAGAGTAAAACAATAACTGGGGAATATTATTCCAATCTTTTAACCAGACTAGATGAAAAAATTTGTGAGAAAAGACCTGGTTTGCAGAAGGAAAAAAAAAAATCATCTTTCATCGGGACAATGCACCTGCCCACAAAGGTGTTTTGGCAATGGGAAAATTAAGGGATCTGCACTATGAATTGTTGGAACATCCACCAAATTATCCAGATTTTGCTCCCTCTGACTTCTATCTCTTCCCAAAACTAAAACTCTTCCTCGAACAAGAGAATACTATCTCTTGTTCTGCTGCACCTTACTTCCTTTTACTCCCTTATCATTAGCTTTCATTCTGTTTTCATTAACTCATGGTCTAATAATATATCGCACTTCCTACAAATCTATACTTTCTCTTGTCTCCCATTCAATCTCTCCACAAACCCATCTCCTTCAATCCACTATGCATAGATATTACATGTGCTTGCATAAATCTTACCTGGAATACATCGGGAAATTTCTCATGTTCACGTTCAGTTTTATTTCCCTTTTTATGAATGGGTACTATGAAATTTCTACTCCAGTCATTTTGAATTTGACCCTCAGACCAGGCTTTCTGAATTATTTAGTGTATTGCTAACTACTAAAACTTTTATACTTCCATATTTGTGCATTTTTGGTCAAATGTGATCTACTCCACCTGCCCCTTCACATTTCAGATTTAAAAATTTTTAAATAGATTTTTCCACCACAAATATTGATATGTTAGGATTGCAATCGTTATGACGACCATTTTCTCCTTACTTCTTATTTCACTTGGCAATATTTCAAAGTAATTATCTGGACATTTAGAACAGCTTCAGATTTCATGTCACCTTTATCAACTTTGATACCTTTGACGGTACTCTTTCCTCCAGTTTATAAGCCTTTTCAGTAGCCTCCAGAATATTTTCCTTTCCTATTCATCTGCTCACCATCCATCTCAAAAATATGGCATCATTAATTCGTGTGTAGAGGCTTAAACGCTGTGAGGACATCATGTTGGGGGCTTAATGGATTTTTTTACAACACTCCAAAATAATTAAAATAGAATTTAATACTTCCTATATTTCGTCCTAGTCACTAGGACATCTACGAGGATTACAAAAACAATTAATGTAACATGCACACAAATATCATACAATACTAAGCTCAACCACGTGGGTGACACTAAAGTCCTATCTAGGTGGAGCGCCCTCTAAGGGCGGTAGTAGGTGGCCTGGAATGTAAGGTGGGACCTCTGGTGATGAGTGTTTCCCAAATCTTCGGAAGCTTAATGCAACCGTATTTATTAAGATTTGGTTGGTTTTTGAGAGCTGCTGCTGCTTCTAAGAAAAGTCTCTCTTTCTTGAATTTGCTGTGGTGGAGCATGGTTGTTTTCTTCCATAATACCCTGTGGGTGGTGTCCAAAACATGGTCAGCCAAACCTTAAATGGCCATAGTTGTGTTTACAGATGTAAGACTTGTGTTCCTCCAGGCGGATGGATGCTGATCTGCCCAAAGTATGCCAGCTTACAGGAACAGGGTACTTTGTAAACTCTAGGCAGAGAGAGAGGAAGGAGCTGATCTTTCGTATAACGGATAAGGGTAGCAAGTTTGCAGTGGGGCTTATATGCTGTGTGTAGGTTGTACTTTTTTAGTATCTTGGCTATTTTTTCAGATGTGCCACGGATGTAGGGTATGGTGATGGCATTTTTAAAATCTTGTTGATGAGAAGGACGGGGAATGGGGGAGGAACTGATTTTTTTTTGATATTGTGTTCGCTGTAGCCATTGGAGAGGAAAGTGCTGTGTATGTGGTTAAGCTCAGTAGTGAGGGCGATTCCACTGGAACAAAGATTGTGGGCTTGCTTATCAACAAAAATTATTGTTGATAAGCAAGTCCACCTGAAATTGAAGGTTTCTGAAGAAACTGTTGAGAGCCTTTGCGAGTCATTGTTAATATCCCATAAGTTTTCTCATAGCCCTAACCTTATACTTTTTGGTTTATTTCTATGAGTTACATAGAGGATATAGTGTGCCCATCAACATTGAGTCTGCTACCAGAGTCAAAAGGCAAAACATGCAGTAGCTGTAGTTACTCAGTGAAACATTAAAGCATACATAGCAAGAGCTGAATGTATGTAGAGCCTACCCCCCCCCCCCCCACACACACACACGCACAAAAAAAATTTGACATTCCAAACTACCATTTTATTACTGTTTATCTTAATTAGTTCAGTAAATATTGATATTTATTTATATTACTAGCATTCTTTTGGGAATGAATATTTAAAAAATTAGCATACATTTTTTCTCCTTTATAGCTCTCCAATCGTTTGCCTCATAAACTTAATAATCCAAAATATAGTGATCCTCATGTAAAGACCAACTTGCTTTTACAAGCTCATTTATCACGAATGCAGTTGTCAGCTGAACTTCAGTCTGATACTGAGGAAATCCTGAGTAAGGTAAGATATTGTTTGTAAGATACTGCATAAATGTAAGTGATGTTCATTCTGTTTTAATTACAGGTATCCCTTGCTTAACGCAGGATTTGATTAACGTGGCGAAATTAATTGCGCCAATCCCTTGATATAGGTGGCAAGAGGTTTGATTAACACGTCTTTAACCGTGCGGAGCTCGCAGCTGGTATTCTTACACAATTCAGTATATAGCTTGGAGGTCATGAGTAGCTGTGCATTCATATGTTACGAGTGATATTGTGCACTGTTTTTTGCTGTCAGTTTTTAACACATTATGTAAAGGTTTGTGATATTAGACAGTAAATTGTATTTGAGAGATACCGCGACCTCCGATGTCAGTACAGTATGGTTTAGTTGTTGTTTTATTCTTTGTTCAATAATTTTTAGATTGTAACTGAAAATAAATAAACCATCATGTATTACTGAAATAGAGAGCCAAAGGCTTATTTATCATACATCTCCTCTAGGAGATGTGCTTTACATTTATGGAAAATACTAAGGAAAGTGATCTGGAGCTTACTCCACCTTTACTATGAGTTGGCCATAGGGTTGCTTATGCTTGCATCTGCCAAACCTTTTAGTTTCTATATATTCAGCACGAAACTACTGTAGTTTCTATATTCGGCTTTGAAATAATGTTGGATTCAATATTCACTTAATTTTTACCATCATGTATTATATTTGCAGTGTTTTTTCTTTATGTTTCATTGCTTGTTTGCTGAGACCTGGAGAGTCATTTTGCTTGTTATCGTAGAATTTATGCCGATAAGAAAAAAACTAAAACTGTTCAAAATACTCTTGATAACTTCTTTTGATAAAAAAAAAAATTGCCGTAAATAATGTAGGTACAAGCATTTATTAAACATTTATGTAGCATTCATTTTTTATTTTTCCTTGAAGAGTACCATATAAAACGAATTATTAATACAGTAATCACTCATGGATGAATTGTAATTTTTACTGTTGATTATTAGATTTGATTAATGCGATTTTGATATACGCGGTAACATCGACGGATTAATTAACCGCATTAATCGAGGGATACCTGTATTTGCATCCATTGATAATTTTTTGCTTTTCAAGTTCTCATCTCATCTTCCTTATACCCTCTTTTACCTTGTGGTGTCGAGGGTCCATTGATCATCGGACCTCACTCGGTTTACAGGATAAGGTGGTCAGCCTTATTCCCCGGTGTATCCTATGGCCTGTAATGTTGAGTTCTCAAGGCCAGTTTGCCTGCTTTGCGGGATGAAAAACCCCAGAATAAACTGGGGAAAAAACCCTGCTGTCCACGCCCAAGACTGGCTAACTTGGCTATGGCTGAGGAAGTTCCTTCGTCTCCTCACGTCACCAACGGGAATCGAACCTAGGACACTCCTTCCCCAGGCATGTGGTTGTGAAGCGCATAGCCACTAGGCTAACCGCGCGGACTGCTTTTCAAGTTTTAAAAGCTTAAAATATCTCATTCATCACACTTGTAATAGTTCATGAAATAACTTTGATAACATGAATGATTTTCAGGACCTGAACTCATTCATATTGAAAAGTCTAAATGACATAATTATAATGAGCAAAAGATAATTTCACAGTACCTAATAATCATTTTGAAATCACAAGTAATAAGACTTTATCAGACCATCAGGTATTGTCTTTATAGAGCAAACTGGGAACATCTCTATCGCAAAAGCCGTAAGGACAACTTTACATAAATCATTTTAACACAATATGTTGAGTGAACATGCATGACAGATACAGTTCTAGAGGAGGGTATTCTCTGTATAGTTTCCACTGATGGGTGCTATAAAAAGACTGTTTCAGTCAGCCAATACCTATGGGTAACATTACTGATGCACTCCCTAGCTCAGTATGCAGATTGGGAGTGGTGAATTAAGAGAGAATTGTTAATTGTCCTGATTATATAAAATACCATATAACAATTATTTGTATAATGTTTTTACAGCATTTTG
>NW_028327983.1:0-12198 GCF_054136105.1 Typopeltis vanoorti
CACTTCTGCGGCTTGTTTATATTTTCGTTTTCAATCGGTTTGATTTTTTTATTAGATTAATATGTCATTAATCTAATAAAATACTGCTGTCATCAGGATTTTAATCTGGTTTATTGCAGCAACAATGCAATGTCTTACCACTACACGATCATGGCTGATGGTCCTCCTTCTGCTGTAATTCCAAAGTTGAACTATGCTTCCGACTGATTCAGGACTTCTTGTATACGAGTGAGGCTGCTCTTTTTTATTTCGCACTTAATGCAGTTCATCCGTGAGTCTACTAAAATAGAACAAGCAACTCCCATTGTAACATGAAACGTATATCGCCATCTACTGGCAAGTTTGAGTGCTATTATTTTCAGCTCTCGTATTTAACAATGGTTTGTTCATTAATTTTATAAAAACGATTTTAGGAAATGAGTGTTATAGGATCGGTTCTGACAACAGTGAGAAGGAAGGTTCTTAAAATGATTACTTATCAGAAAAATTTCACACACGTTTCTCATATTTTCCCTCTCTCTCTCTCTCTCTCTCTCTCTCTCTCTCTCTCACACACACACACACACACACACACACACACACACACACACACACACACACACACACACACACACACACACACACACACACACACACACACACACACATTCAACGTATAACGCTTGTAAATGAAAACAAGTGCTAAATCAAGAGGACATTAAACCTGAAGTGGCTTTCACAATGTTAGCCGTACTTCTGTTTGCATTCCTGCCTGCATATATAACTAACTGATGAATTTACTAACTGGTCGTTTGTGATCACTGCAATAAAATGATCACAATGGTTTTGTGATCACTGCAGAAGTATTTTAACTTCACTATTGTAGAAAATCAAAACAACCTCATGCTTTGGCTGTGATTATTATTTCCATACTTCGGACAAAGAAATACCTACGTACTGTACCAAGATCCGCAAAGCTAGCCACTGGACAATATACCACAACCAGCCTGGTTGCTCAGAACCATTCGCAACTGTTTATATGCGCCATATTGCAATCGTGGAGCATCAAATTTCGCAACTCTTTGCTTCATATATGTTTCTCCAGTCTCCAGTATAACAATGAATGCTTCTGATTCAATAATAGGGTGCTGTGTGATAAATTAATTAACACTACAGGCTAACAGAATATTCTGAGAATTTTAATTAAAAAACTGCAGAACATTTTGCAAAATGGAATTATAAATTGCATATAAGCAAGGAAGGAAATTTTTCTTTTTCTTTTTCTTTCAATTACGAATATGCTTAAGTTTCAGTGTATGTCTTTTAAACGGTATATATAGAAAAGACGTACATCAAATAAAATGATCCCAATTGTCTATCTATGCTAACTCAATAAACTTAAAACACATATTAGACAGCATTCACTTGCAAAAATTTAGCAATTCCTGTGTTCAATTCAAATTATGCAGTAAATCAAGTATTTCAAACAATAATTCGTACTCAATTCTAATAAATTGTCCAGTGACAAAGCGCATAAAGGAAAGTAAATAACAAAAACTATTAAGCAATTTAAAGGCTATGCTGAAAAAAATATATCATATATATATATATATATATATATATATATATATATATATATATATCAATACCAATTTTATAATTTTTTTACATTTTAAAATTTTTTATAATTTTTATAGAAAAAAATTGCTTACGTCATATTATTTTCTTTTTCTTGAACTTTTACATACTTTCTTAAAAATGGACTCAACAGCTCAGGCTAAACCTTCTCGTTTGCACCTAGAGAAAAATATTTTTTTAAAAATAAATTATGATTTGCATAATATATCCAGATTATGTCAAATAAGATATAAAATTGAGTATATTAGAAATTGCGATCTACAAAACTAAATCGGCTGATCTGGATTTAAGTGTGAAACACCACCATAGCTAAATTAATTTTAAAATTAATTCAATTATGGCAGTTTTTTTATAGTTAAGCCAACATCATAATACAAAACGTAACATTTATGCTGAGTTTATCAGACTAAATTTAGAAGGAAATTTGCTATAGTGTTAAATTAAGGACACAATTTTTTTTTGTTTTTTAAAGGAACATTCATTATTATCGAATGACTAGAGTAACTTGTATAGAGGTAAGTCCTAGGTCAAATCTGTGGGATAAGTGAATAAATAATTCAGTAATTATTATTACAATTCCATTTTGTAATATCAATTTGTATTTCTTTATTGTCCTACTATGGACAGACAGGTAGATCCATTAACTAATGCAATTTCGGAACATCAAGACCATATCCATCTTATAAAACCGCAGAATTCTGGCCTAACACAACATGGAATTGAAAACCCAAACCAAGGGATCTATTGGAAAAGGACCAGATGTCTACATAGATCTTTATATAAACATGAACGTTTATATAACGAAATTGCTGAAGCCCTACGTCACAGACCAAATTTGAACATGATGTTTTTATTATCGTTAAAGTCTGGAAAATTGTCATCCTAAATTGTGTAAAATACGTTTTATATATGTTATCTCATTTTAATGTAATCTTTGTTTTTGGAATATATTGTAGTTTAATTCTATGACACGCTACAGCACGTATAAAGGGAATCAATTGTAAGCATGCGCTCTAACTGTATGTAATTATTGTATTGTTTGAATTAACTGTATTGAAGACGGTTAAGACGAAATATTTGCTTAATAAAAATCTTATTACTGTGGTTACGTGTAGTCACACATCTACAATATACATGAAACGCACATATTGCTCATTGAATTGCAAGACTTAGAGCCGTGGTCAAATACTTAACACAGAGCTGGATGTTTGCTGCCTTGCCGAAGCCAATGCTGATTTTTAATGGGTTATCATATGAAACAAAAATTTGCTAATAATTTACTTTCGGAAATAAACAGCTAAAATGAGCACTCAAACTAAGCCTTCTACGAGCAGTAATTAAAGAGCCTAATAATGTGCGATAATTATATATCTACCTTTTTTTTAATAATTAATGTTTCTAAAAAATCTTGCAGCTTCAACCATCACTAAGGGTGGAGTGCCACTTCTGTTGAACAAAAACATCTATCTACGTCTAGGAAACAGCACAATTGGACAACAAAAGAAGAAAGGGTCGTGTCTATTGATGGATGAATCCAGGTTTCTGATATTTCATGGGCAAATGAACGGCAAGAAGAACATAAAGTCATAAAGATCATTCTTGGTCACAGCTACAAAAATAGTGTCGCATTGGAGTGATGGTCTGGGATTTCGTATCCTGGGTTTTCTCAATTTCTTCGACTCCAATGAGACATGCCAAAGTTAGAGTTTATGCTAGCATCTTAGTAAACTAAATACGTCCATTCTTGTGGACCATTCATAATTCCCTGCTTGTAATGGATAATTCTAAATGAATAACCAGACAAATCACAGGGTACAAGTGGTTATATTACGATTATAGGAGCTTCATTGTCAAGTTGCTCAATGAGCATGATGGAATGAGATGCTCATGTGAGGGACATTGAAGAGCAATGATGGAATTGTAAGAATTCTTTCTATACCACCTGTTATACGGCAGGTGTGGAATTTTTTAGAAACGACATGAACTAAATGCCTATCGAAACCTCTTAAATTCCAAGTTTGACTCACATAGGATTTGATAGATATCTCTGATAAATTGCGATTAGTTGTTCTGTTAACGTGGTGATAACAGTTGTTGAGATAAATATTTTGTCCCTTAGAAAAATCCAAATAAATGGGAGGAGATCCATTATAAATTAATATATTACAGGTGTTTTAGACACTTACAACAGCACTTTGAATAGTGTTTTTGTTTGTTTTACTTGATGTAGATTTTCAAGAAAAACTAAATACGTGATTCATTTTTTAAAAAAAATCCTCAACTAGTAGCATTATCATAGGTCGAATTGTTCTAGAATGAAGTCACGGTTGGTTCACTCGAAAATTAATTGATTTCTTAACATTTATATCTAATACAATGCGATTATTGCGAATGTGATATCAAGTAAATATATGTTTAAAAATATATGTTTAAAAAAGAGAAACACCTTACCAAATACAAAACTTGAAAAATATCCCGCTAAGATTGTTATTATCCCCATAAAAAAAAGACCCATAAAAACTAAGTTCTATATGGGTCTGAAATTTAAAAAAAGACGATAATAAAAGAGCACCGCACAATCTCATTCTTTAAATCAACAGTGTTAAACTCAATTGGTGGTAAAACATTTTCGACTTAAAAAGAGGTGCGCTAATTAGAAACGACGGGAATTGAATGGATGAGCATAAATAAAATGGAAAATTAATAATAAAACTTTTATTTATTCTAAGTCATTCTTCTTCTTCTCTCTTCCATCATCTATGCGGATGATGATGAGGCCGAATGAACTCTTTTCAATTCTGTCTGTCCCGGGAGAGTCCGAACTATTCTGTCCAGTTTGGTATCGCTCGTTGTGATTTAGTTTTGAGGTCCTCTTTTATTTTGTCTATCCATCTAATTCTTGGCCGTCCTTTGGATCTTTTACCTTCCATCGTTGTATTCAGAGCTTTAGATGGTAGTCTTTCTGTTCCCATTCTGGTCACATGGCCAAACCATCATAGTCTTCTTTCTTGGATTTTGTCTATTATTGTTAT
The DNA here is from genome assembly GCF_054136105.1 of Typopeltis vanoorti. Classification (NCBI taxonomy): domain Eukaryota; kingdom Metazoa; phylum Arthropoda; class Arachnida; order Uropygi; family Thelyphonidae; genus Typopeltis; species Typopeltis vanoorti. The sequence continues at coordinate 4,650 of NW_028327983.1, forward strand.
TTCTTGTTTTAGTCGTTTCCGTATGTCTTCATTTCTTAGTCAGTCCAGCAGAGATACTCCAAGTAATCTTCTTAGGTTTTGTTATTTGTTTGATGTCTCTTGACTTCCATATTTTATTAAGTCGTCCAAAAATTTGTTTGAGTGATTGATTCGTCTGTTTAAACCTTTATAATTTCACCATTGTACTCAATAACTTCTCCAAGGTAGGTAAAGTTTTCTACCTGCGCTAGATTCTTACTATCACTTTCAATTTTCAGATTGGTGCTTCTTTTCCCTATTTGCATAATTTTTGTTTGTCTATATATATGTTTAATCCAGATTTTATACAATTCTCCTTTATTTTATCAGAAATTCGCTGTAGATTTTCTTCTGCTTGCAAGTAATGCAATGTCGTCTGCAAATTTTAAATTTGTCACATTTTTATCATATATTTTGATTCCGGAGTCTGCATTGTTTAAGGCCTTACTGGTTGCTTCTTCCAGTGTACGAATGAACAGGTCTGGTGATATATTGCATATCTGTCTTACTCCGCTCTCAGTGTGGAACCAGTTGGTTAAGGTATCCTCCATGTGTACTGCACTTTCAGATTTCTCATACAGAGTCATTATTATTCTTATGGTTTTGTTGGAAATTCCAAATTCTTCCATAGTTTTCCATAGTTCTCTTCTACGGATTAAATCAAATGTCTGACGAAAGTCTATGAAATTTATGCAGTAACTTTGGTTGTACTCTAGTGTCTTTTCTATTAGCTGTCTTAAGGTGAATAGTTGATTAATTGTGCTTCGCCCTGTTCTGAAACCGGCTTGTTCTTCACTTATTGCCAGTTCTATATATGGCTTACTTTGATTTTGGAGTACTTTCGTAAAAACCTTATTGGAATACTGAGAAGGCTAATGTATCTGTAATTATTGCGTTCTGTTGTATCTCCTTTTTCGTATATAGGAGTTATGACTGATTTGGTCCAATCAGAAGGCACTGCTTCGTTTTTGTAGATCCCTTCAAGTAATGTTTTTAATGGTTACAAAAGTTGTTCCTTTCCTGCTTTTTAGAATTCTGCATGTATTTGATTAATGCCAGGTGCTTTCCTAGTTTTGAGTTTTTCTATGCTGTGTGCTATTATTTCTTTGGTAAATATATTTGTTTCCTCCTCCATTTCATTGGTTGGAATCGTAATATACTGGGAGTTGTTTTTATTATATAAATCTTTGAAGTATTCTTCCCATCTGGCCATTCTTTTTGTTTTACTTTCAATTAGTTGTCCCTCTTTGTTTTTGATCATTATGATTTTTCTTGTCCGTGTCTTACTAATTTGGTCTATTTGTTTATATAATCCCTGAATTTCTTTTGGTAGCTTTCCTGCCATTTTGCATTTTTCTTCTAACCAGTTATTCTTGTCTCTTTTAACGAGTTTTCTAATTTCTCTGGTTAATCTATTATATTAATTTTCTGTTATAGTTCTGTTTTAATTTCATGCTTTTCCTTTGATCGCTTAACCTTTTTACTTCATTCGAGATCGAAACCTTTTTTCTTTCTTTTTCTGTGTAACCTATTGTATTTTCTGCCGAATTTAATATTATTTCCTTTAATTTGCACCAATGTTCTTCGATGATTATATTCTGTTTTGTAGTTCCTTCAAGTTTTTATCTAGTTCTAGTTGATATTTTCTTAGAATATTGTTGTCTTGTAGTTTTTGTTTTACATTCAGTCTCCTTTTGACTCTAAACCTGCTTCCAGATTTTAACTTTATTCTTAGGTTTGCTAATACTAGCTTATGGTATGATCCACAATCTGCAGAGAAGGATCTGCAGTTTAGGATACTTGAATTCCATCTTTGGTTTACAATAATATAGTCTATCATATTCTTGGTTTGTCTGTGTGGTGATATCCATGTCCATTTTCTTTTAGGTTTAGGATGTTTAAAGAGAGTTAGTCTATTATTGTTAGACTATTATTTGAGCAGAAGTTTAGTAGTTTTTTGCCACATTCATTGCTTTCTCCATACCCGAACTTTCCAATTACTCTTTGCCAGGTACCCATCTTTGCCTACTTTTGCGTTTAAGTCCTCTATTACAATTAGCATATCTTGATTTGATGTTAGCTGTACTTCTTTTTGTAAATCTATATAGAACTCCTCAATGTCTTCTTCTGATGATGTCGAAGCTGGTGAGTATACTTGAATAATAGTTAGTGATCCGATTGATGTTTTAAATCTTGCTTTGATTATCCTAGGTGAGATAGGATTGTAGGACAATAAAGAGTTTTGAGCCTTTGGTTTTAATATAAGTGCTACTCCTTCTTGGTATTTGTTGTACTCCCTGCCTGAAGTTAAGATTTTGTACTGTCCATGGTGGAATTCTCCTTTTCCAGTCCATCTAGTTTCGCAGAGTCCAATCACTTCCCATCTGTAATTGTCTAATTCATGCGGTAGTATTTCCAATGCTCCTTGCTGGTGAAGAGTTCTTACATTCCATGTTCCTATGCTTGTTTTGCATCACCCGGTCAAACAAGGGCACGACCCTTGTTTGACCGAGCGAGGGTCGAACCGGAATGTATCTTTAGGTTGGTTAGAGTTCATTCGGTTTCAATGATTAAATTTTCGTCAAGTGTCAACCACCACTCCTTGACCTGAATTCAGCTCCTTTTTTTAGTAGATAGTGGATACTACAGTTTCCTACTTTAATCCTCCTACTATTAATCCTCCCCCCCCCCCAGTGCTATTAGAGCAACTCGAGGGCGAGGGGAGTGATTCTTTCCTTTCACCCCCCCTCGCCCTCGAGTTGCTCTAATAGCACTGGCGGGGAAGGAGTAAAAAGTAGGAAAGAGTACAGGGAAAGAAGAGTAGAAGACCAGTCTCCACATATGATATACCAAGTGTATATTGTATGAAGTAAGATCAGGTCTAGCTTGGGTATCACGGGTTTGATATACTCTTTCCCCTACAAACAGCACAAACCCGAGATATACTCGGGTTTGTGCTGTTTTCTAGACGTAGATAATTGTTTTTGTTCAACAGAAGTGGCACTCCACCCTTAGTGATGGTTGAAGCTGCAAGATTTTTTAGAAACATTAATTATTAAAACACAGGTAGATATATATATATATATATAATTATCACACATTATTAGGCTCTTTAATTACTGCTCGTAGAAGCTTAGTTTGAGTGCTCATTTTAGCTGTTTATTTCCGAAAGTAAATTATTAGCAAATTTTTGTTTCGTATGATAACCCATTAAAAATCAGCATTGGCTTCGGCGAGGCAGCAAACATCCAGCTCGGGGTTAAGTATTTGACCACGGCTGTAAGTCGAGCATTTCAATGAGTAATATGTGCGGAGTTTCATGTATATTGTAGATGTGTGACTAAACATACACACGTAACCACAGTAATAAGATTTTTAGTATGCAAATATTTCGTCCTAAATATCATAGGACGTCTTCAGTACAGTTAATTCAAACAATATAAGAATTGCATACAGTTAGGGCGCATGCTTACAATTGATTCCCTTTATACGTGCAGTAGCCTGTCATAGAATTAAATTACAATATATTCCAAAAACAAAGATTACATGAAAATGAGATAACATATATATAACGTATTTTACACAATTTAGGATGACAATTTTCCAGACTTTAACGATAATAGAAACATCATGTTCAAAGTTGGTCTCTGACGTAGAGCTTCAGCATTTTCGTTATATAAAAGTTCATGTTTATATAAAGGGTCTATGTAGACATCTGGTCCTTTTCCAATAGATCCTATGGTTTGGGTTTTCAATTCCATGTTGTGTTAGGTCAGATTTCTGCCGTTTTATAAGATGGATATGGTCTTGATGTTCCGAAATTCCATTTGTTAATGGATCTGCCTGTCTGTCCATAGTAGGACAATAAAGAAATACCTAAAAATTGATATTACAAAATAGAATTGTAATAATAATTCCTGAATTATTTATTCACTTATCCCACAGATTTGACCTAGGATTTACCTCTATACAAGTTACTCGAGTCATTCGATAATAATGAATGTTCCTTTAAAAAACAAAAAAAAATTGTGTCCTTAATTTAACACTATAGCAAATTTCCTTCTAAATTTAGTCTGATAAACTCAGCATAAATTTTACGTTTTTTATTATGATGATGGCTTAACTATAAAAAAACTGCCATAATTGAATTAATTTTAAAATTAATTTAGCTATGGTGGTGTTTCACACTTAAATCCAGATCAGCCGATTTAGTTTTGTAAATCGCATTTTGTAATATACTTAATCTTATATCTTATTTGACATAATCTGGATATATTATGCAAATCATAATTTATTTTTAAAAAAATATTTTTCTCTAGGTGCAAACGAGAAGGTTTAGCTTGAGCTGTTGAGTGCATTTTTAAGAAAGTATGAAAAGTTCAAGAAAAAGAAAACAATATGACGTAAGTAATTTTTTTCTATAAAAATTATAAAAAATTTTAAAATGTAAAAAAATTATAAAATTGGTATTGATATATATATATATATATATATATATGATATATTTTTTTCAGCATAGCCTTTAAATTGCTTAATAGTTTTTGTTATTTACTTTCCTTTATGCGCTTTGTCACTGGACAATTTATTAGAATTGAGTACGAATTATTGTTTGAAATACTTGATTTACTGCATAATTTGAATTGAACACACGAATTGCTAAATTTTTGCAAGTGAATGCTGTCTAATATGTGTTTTAAGTTTATTGAGTTAGCATAGATAGACAATTGGGATCATTTTATTTGATGTACGTCTTTTCTATATATACCGTTTAAAAGACATACACTGAAACTTAAGCATTTTCGTAATTGAAAGAAAAAGAAAAAGAAATATTTCCTTCCTTGCTTATATGCAATTTATAATTCCATTTTGCAAAATGTTCTGCAGTTTTTTAATTAAAATTCTGAGAATATTCTGTTAGCCTATAGGGTTAATTAATTTATCACACAGCACCCTATTATTGAATCAGAAGCATTCATTATTAATACTGGAGACTGGAGAAACAGATATGAATCGAAGAGTTGCGAAATTTGATGCTCCACGATTGCAATATGGCGCATATAAACAGTTGCGAATGGTTCTGAGCAACCAGGCTGGTTGTGGTATATTGTCCAGTGGCTAGCCTTGCAGATCTTGGTACAGTACGTGGGTATTTCTTTGGCCGAAGTATGGAAATAATAATTACAGCCAAAGCATGAGGTTGTTTTGATTTTGTACAAGAGTGAAGTTAAAAGCACTTCTGCAGTGATCACAAAACCATTGTGATCATTTTATTACAGTGATGACAAACGACCAGTTGGTAAATTCATCAGTTAGTTATATATGCAGGCAGGAATGAAAACAGAAGTACGGCTAACATTGTGAAAACCACTTCAGGTTTAATGTCCAGCTGATTTAGCACTTGTTTTCATTTACAAGCGTTATACGTTGAATGTGTGTGTGTGTGTGTGTGTTTGTGTTTGGGTGTGTGTGTGTGTGTGAGAGAGAGAGAGAGAGGGAAAATATGAGAAACGTGTGTGAAATTTTTCTGATAAGTAATCATTTTAAGAACCTTCCTTCTCACTGTTGTCAGAACCGATCCTATAACGCTCATTTGCTAAAATCGTTTTTATAAAATTAATGAACAAACCATTGTTAAATACGAGAGCTGAAAATAATAGCACTCAAACTTGCCAGTAGATGGCGATATACGTTTCATGTTACAATGGGAGTTGCATGTTCTATTTTAGTAGACTCACGGATGAACTGCATTAAGTGCGAAATAAAAAAGAGCCTCACGTCGTATACAAGAAGTCCTGAATCAGTCGGAAGCATAGTGCAACTTTGGAATTACAGCAGAAGGAGGACCATCAGCCATGATCGTGTAGTGATAAGACATTGCATTGTTGCTGCAATAAACCAGATTAAAATCCTGATGACAGCAGTATTTTAATGGGGGGGACGGGGGAGGTTGACATATTAATCTAATAAAAAAATCAAACCGATTGAAAACGAAAATATAAACAAGCCGCAGAAGTGATTTCGATATTCTTCTGAGAAGGAATAACACAAGCCACTATACCACATGGCTCAAACAATAAAATAACTGCAAATGTTTAGAATAATCAGTCTGAAAATCAAACCTTGGTTTTTCCAGAAAGCATGCTAATGCAGCCAAAGAACAGCTCAGATTCAATATATACAAATGGCCTCAGGACAAGAACTGAAGCTTGACTCTCGAAATGTAACAAAGTTCACAACAATGTCAAATGCACATCTCTAAATCCGAATCTTAATTTCAAAGGACAAAAGACAGGAACTCACTTACCTGCTGCTCAAATAGTATTAATGAGTTCTGATCCCTTCTCAGAATAGTAAGGCAAAAGAGAAGAAGGTTCGACTTATGTTCTCTGAACTTCCTATTTTTTAATGATCTGTCTATTTTTTTAACTATTGTTAAGATTTTACTCTTTTCAATTTCATCCCCGCATTCTTCTCTTTGCATTTTACATATTCTCTGCTGCATGACATCCTAGTCCAATCTGAATATTCTTGTTTTGATCATCTTCTTATGTTAGGGGTAATCCAGTAATGCTGTTTCTACAATTGAGCATTCTGAATCGTTTTTGACTAAATATTTTAATTGCCTCTTTCTTACGAAGATAGCCGTTCTCTGAGTCTCTTCCAATGTAGATACCGCTGCTGGTCGAATCTCATTTATTGGTCCATTTCTTTTCAGTAAGATCGGCTAACTCATGTTTAATTAATTTAAAAGTAGTGATAATGCTACCGTGCTTGTTAAACGGGATTCAAGCCTCTGTTTTTCAAACCAACAGTCCATACGAAATAAACTGATGTCGAATCATCCAACCTTTTCATTCGAATATGGGATATAGCTGTTTTTAATGTTGTTTAAACTCAACGAAAACAGTGTCGTAAATGAAGGGGGGGGGGGTTATAGTACCGAAACACAGCTATAGGGATTTCTGCACTTCGCTGACAATGACTTTCACTTTCGCTGTCGAAAGGTTTTACAACCCGTACGGGCTGCAGGTACCACTTGAGGTAAACACACTAACAAAGGTAATAATTGCTACGCAGTTATATGAGAATATATTTTTTTAAATGTTTCAAATTGTGTGTTGCATCGTTCAACACTTTGTGCAGGTTCACAGATTTATATAATATTTATATAAATATTATATAAATATAAATTATATTATTCACTTTCGTCTTCACACCCTTCATCACTAAATCAGTAAATCGTAGCCCATTCCTGAACAAAAACTCATTCAAGAAAGGAGATGAGTGTTTAATAAAACAAAAGAAATATTAAAAAAACGACTTTTATTCAGTTTTAAATCCTATCTTTTTTTACGCTTAAAATATTTGTGTTTTAGGCCTGAGCATTGATGTATTTTAGACCATCCATCATACAAACCAGCTCCTTTTCACTTTCCTCTCTTCAAAAACTGAATATATAATTGAAAAACATAATTACCTGTACTGTAAATTAAATTGGGAATATTCTAAAACAAAGTTTACAATAAACAAA
>NW_028327984.1:0-27271 GCF_054136105.1 Typopeltis vanoorti
GATAGCTTAATATCGTATATTATAAAAGTATGATTTCGAGATACAGAAATAAAAAAAATATGTTCTACGTTAGTAGAGACCATGCCTAAGAGAATTAATGAACTTATTAGGAACAGAAGAGTACATATAAATTATTAGGTAAAGTTTGAGTTTAATTTTTTTTTACTTATTTTCTTGCGAAATTAAAATTTTCTTTTAAAAGGTGAGCATTTGGATCCATTTGTTCGCTACTGTAACAATTCCTTCATACATGGAAACCATCTTATGACGGCCGATTTTAGCCTGTTGGTAGCTTTGGGCAAATCTCCTGTTTTTACCTCGTACAAACGTGAAATACAAATATACTCCATTTTAATGGGTGCGTTCAAAAAAATCCGAGAAAAATCATATCTCGATTTAGTATCGTTTTACGAAATTACAGATAGAATGTAAGGTGCAGTACAATGCGCTAGTTTATGCAATGAAAATAGATTTCGCTTCCCTTTTGAAGCGTTAACTGTTCTGGGTAACAGAAATCAAAAACACCAATACTAAAGGGAAGAAACTTTTTAGCAAATGCAGCACAAACGCACTACATCAAGTTTTTACTGTGCAACACTTCAATATTGGAGGGAGGACCAGAGTAATGAATCCATTTTCATAAATCATTAAGAAATCGCTCCAAGTGAGTATTCTTATCCAGCACCGATCATTGCTCTAGGAACATATCTGCCCTTATATATATACATTTTGCATATCCAGCATATTTGAATGTGTTTGGATATGTAAGAATTTCCTGTCATTTATTTTCGGATGGAAATCTCTATACCTTCTCGGTCTTTAAGTGTTTATTTTTGTAAATGATGTAATTAACAATTTACCTATAAAAGCTTATTTCTGTCCAGTTTGAAAACGAAACTGAAATGCGTAATAGTTTAGCACAAGCCTAATAATCTGCTGTGAATACTCCGTGATATAAAAGCTTATATAATACCATTTTTTTCTCTCTAAAGACTGCATGGAATCCGGCTGTATGAGTTAAGAATGTTTTCAGGCATGTAGACAACCTTGAGAGAGGTATCTGATCTTTCGCGACTTCTTTTTTTTGTCTTTTCTTATTTTTTATGCGTTTTCTGGACCGCTTCCAGCTTCCTACTTCGGCTTAAACATGCGTTTTTCTGCCACGTGCTTACCATTCTGGCTTCAGAATCCAATATGCAGTATAGGGTTAATTCTTTTTGAATGACAAGGTGTTTTAGTCCGCGAATATGCTTCAGTGGACGAAAGAGTAAAAGACTTTCACTTAATAGTTGATTTACTTTTTATAACTCGAACACTCGCATTTGTATCAAAATACTTAATGCGTATACCCATTTCTGGTTATTTAACCAAAGAACTGACAACAACAAAAATGAGATGACGATGCTTAATGCCTAAAACAACAATAGAAATGAGGCAAGTAGTAGGGGAGGCTCTTCTGACAAATCAAGATCAAGATAAGATAAGAAATCGTGACGTGATTGGTTGATGACGTCATTGTGTGCATGGCTTCATGGGTGTGTAAGGTTTGGAATTTCCGTGTGGGCAAGTGTGTCACTGGCTTCTGTTGTTGTGTTTTGGTTCGCGTATGGGATTATGGGTGATGGTAGAGATAAGGATTCGTGTTGTGATTGGTGGTGCAGTTCTGACAAGATGAAGATCAAGATAAGATAAGGAATGGTGACGTGGGTGTGTGTTGTTTTCAGATGTAGATAAGTGACGTCATTTTTTATTTGTAAATAAATGTCGTCATTTGTTATTTGTAAATAAGTGACGTTGTTGTTTTGAATGGAAAGGATGATATTAGTGGATAAGAACTCGTGTCGTGATTGGTGGGACACTTCTGACAAGATCAAGATCAAGATAAGATAAGGAATCGTGACGTGGGTGTGTGTTTGTTTTCAGATGTAGATAAGTGACGTCATTTGTTAGTTGTAAATAAGTGACGTTATTGTTTTGAATGGAAAGGGAAATATATTAGTGGATAAGAAATCGTGTCGTGATTGGTGCTCACTTCTGACAAGATCAAGATAAGATAAGAATCGTGACGTTAGGTCTTTGTGCGGTATTTTGGTTTGGGTATGGAATTGTGGGCTATGTTTTGAGATAAGATATCTTTGAATTTTCCCAGGGTGGCACACATCTGTCATTGTCGTCTATGGGAATTCTTAGAGTATGTCGTGATGGCGGGTGTGATTAGATTTTTCTGAATAATTAATTATATACTAGTGTCACTCAAACATACGGTTTTTTTTTTATTATTATTTTATTTTATATAGATGTTTGTACTAATTTTCCAATACATTTGGGGTATTTGTTTCCTGTTAAAGGGTGGGAATTCTTAGAGTAAGTCGTGATGGCGGCAGCCTTTCGAGCTTTTCTGAATAATTAATTATATACTGATGTCACTCAACACACATACTTTTTTTTTTTTTTCCATACCTCATCTGTATTTTCTTCTATATACATATTCTAATCAAGTTCATATTTTATTCATAATTCATCCGGATATTTTGATTTGTCTAAAAGTAAGATAAGGAATCGTGACGCGAATGTTTGTTATGAGATGTAGATAAGTGACGTCATTTGTTAGTTGTAAATAAGTGACGTTATTGTTTTGAATGGAAAGGGAAATATATTAGTGTATAAGAAATCGTGACAAAGATAGTTTTTTTTTCTTCTCTAGATGGTTGTACTAATTTTCCAATACATTTTGGGTATTTGTTTCCTATTAAAGTGTGGGAATTCTTAGAGAAAGTCGTGATGGCTCTCGTGTTTCGATCTTTTCTGAATAATTAATTATATACTTAAAGTACCTGTCCTTAAACACACACACACACACACACACACACACATTAGACATAAAAAATCGCTAATGTGTCCATGTTGATACTCTAATATATAACCTATGATTATTCTTATGGGGAAAAAAAAAAAAAACTATTCAGTATTAGAATTACGCTTACCAAACAACATGCGATCAGTTATGTTTAAGTTAAAAAAGTACTTACAGCTTTCCAGATGACTCTTCGAAATTCGATTATTCCAAAATAGTTCAATTTTATATCCACAACACAACACAAACACAAAAACCACAAAGAATGAAATTTCTGTAAATACTGTAACCTGAACTAGTTACTTCGTCCTTTAGATTACGGAGCGTAGATGGTGAGGTTTCGTCATTGCAATATCCCCCCAGCGAGCGCTTTTCTTCAAAGGGGATGACATGAGTCACAACCGTAAATTGTGAATTTATTTTCCAACACTGAATATTTCTCATTAAGTCTTTTACAGTAGGTTTTCTGAATATTCCAAGTGTTGATTAACATGTATTCACAGAACACAAACACAAATCTGAAAAGAACATTTCACTTTTTCATTATAGCTTACTGTGGCTAACATATATTCACACCACAAAACACACAAAACATAGGAGTTGATAGATATTTCTGTAAATAACCAGAAAAGCTAGTGGACTACTTAATTTACTTTAGTATCCGTTTGGTTCTCTGTATTAATCTTTCCCACGGGTGTCCATCCTCGGTAGGAAGCTCTATGTGCTGTTTTGTTTAGGGTAAGTGTTATTTCCGGTTTTGAATTCCGATTGCTGTTAGAGTATGGAATTCAGTGTATTACAATTATCAATTGTTATGTTTATGTTAAAATTCACTTACATTTCTTTCCAGAATGAGAACATATTAGTACTATCTAGGTTTTCTGAATATTCCAAATTGTTGATTTTTAACATATATTCACAGCACAGAACACAAACACAACTCTGAAATCCATTTGACTTTTTCATTATAGGTTTTACTTTTTTAAAATTCAGTTAACTACATATTATAACCAGAATAACTGAGTAAAATAAATAAATAAATTGTGTGTGAATTATTTTCCCACCTTGTTAATTTTCATTAAACTTATCTGTAGATAACTGAGTGACTCATTTCCGGTCAGCCAGTCATCGTTCTTTTCTTAGCCGTATATAGCGCTTACTTCAAAGGTAAAATATTTCCAGGGTAGTGTATTAGTCAAGCTTTCATGTGAGTAATGTTTACAATAGTGTTAGGTAGCAAAGATTTGTAAATGACCTCATGTGATCTTTGAGACCTAACTTGTTCGCATCACTTCCTATCCTACACATATTGCACTCAAGCTTAATGTTGTGACTAAGAGTTTTCGAGGTGTTACTCTACTGATGGGTAGCAAAGGTTCGTAATTTGACCTTGTCTGATCGATGAGAACTAAATTATTCATTGTCACATGTTGTGATTATTAGTTTTCCATTGGTTCTGATTTTTTCCCACACTGTTAGTTTTCATTCATTAACTTTGTTTCTAGATAACGAACAAATAAGACTTTTACTTCAATGAATCAAAAAAAAAATTCTCTGGTTACTTTGTGGCATGAAATTTCACAAGGAAAAAAAAAAAAAAAAAAAAAAATGTTATCTTCTTTCTTAAATTTGTATAAACACATCTACGACACCCAATTTGTTCATTTAATTTACACATTTTATTGAACGAAATATTATTTACAAATTGTATTTACTGAATCTAACAATACAGAAAATAAATAAATTGAAAAATACATCAAAGGTTCTTCCATGGTTGTGGAATTACCATCGTAATGGTTTTGACAAATGTGATTCTCATCTGAAAGTTAATTTTCATTTGGTGGTTGTTTGTTGGGAATTTATTACTGTAGTAGTAAAATTAAGGGTTGCATATTTATATTTTCGAATCCAATACGTATACTTCAGAGAATTATTAAAAGCACAGAATCTTTCGTTATGTTTCCAAAAGCATTTAAAAGTACACATTATGTTTTCACGTTTTGGGCATCCAATTTCATTTAAATCAAGAACAGGCCTCCCTATTAACTTCGTTAATGTTTTTGATTTTTCTCTTCCTTTGGCAAGTAATATATGATATTTGCATGTTGATTCTATCATCCAATCTCTTTAGTTTGTCCAAAGCTAGTGAACCAATTTCCCACTTCAGCTGATGGTTATATTTTATTAACCAAGAATTCTGTTTTTTAACTCTTTCAGGTAATTCTTTCCAACTACAAGGTGATTTTGTCACTGCATATCTTACACTAAATCCATCAGAAATACAAATTTCTTTAGGAAATAAATTTGAACTGCTATTCAACAAAAATTGTACATCAATTATCCCAATGATAAGTGAAAATTCGTATTTTTCACCCACTGTCGATTTTTCATAATCGTTTTCCTTCATTCTTCTTCTTCGATTACTTCATATGGCACCACAAATAAATAGTTATTTATTATTATTTCACTGATTATTAGCTCTGATCGTATACTTTATGGTAACTTTCGTTTACAAAAATTCTAAACAATTAGAACTTTTCAAGACTCCAGACTGACACAATATCAAACGTATGGAAGTGTAGTTACCATGGTATCTGATTTAAAAATTCTTTTGCGTGACCAGCTATTTTGATGTAATGTAACCAAGAAACAGTGAGTAACAAAAATTTTTATTCATTGAACTCTTTGGAAAAATGTTAAGAGTCTAACTAAATATTGTGAAATATTTTAGGTAATTACATGTTTCGAATTTTTCTCAGTGAATATACTTGTAAATAGTATTTCAGCAAAATAAAATGTGCATTTGTAAACTTAAATGAACAAAGATGTGTTTTTGTTGTTGTGTTTTTCCACAGTGAATTTTTACTCAGTTATTCTGATTAGATCTTGATATTTAAATCCACAACTTTATATCTTAATGCAATTCTGTTTAATTATTTTAAAAAATCACAACTGTGAAATTAATGCCAGGACAGGAAAAAAAAAAGTGTTGAAAACGAAAATCCATGTATTGATTATTTTAGAAATTGTCTAATGCTATCTATTGACATTATTTGAGTTATCTGAAAACAAATCGTTCACATAATCGAAAATCCGAACTGTTAGAATTTGGTTATTTTACAGAGAGAGAAAGAGAGAAGCATCTAATTAAACCAACAAAACGTGACTTTAACACTTCTTTAAAGTTTGGCATAGAGAAAATGTTAGTACTCTACAGATAACACATATACAAAATTTTACCTTTCCCTACACAAAGTAAGATAAAAACACACCAACAGTATATCCAACAGCATGTGAAAACATGTCGTTGAGTCATCTGCGCAAAGGTTCATTTTTGAAGGAACGGTCAGGGTAGGGGATGGTAAGTGTAAACAGTACTATAAGGAAATACCAGAGAGTCGAGTGAGTTTGGACTTAAGGTAATCGTTCATCCACTGCAGCTGCTGTTTTGTGATTTGTGTTTGGTAATGCAAAAATAATGGGGTGAGCCACAAATTCATTGAAAGTTTCTTTGTGAAAAGTTCTAATTGTTTAGAATTTTGTAAACGAAAGTTACCATAAAGTATACGATCAGAGCTAATAATCAGTGAAATAATAATAAATAACTATTTATTTGTGGTGCCATATGAAGTAATCGAAGAAGAAGAATGAAGGAAAACGATTATGAAAAATCGACAGTGGGTGAAAAATACGAATTTTCACTTATCATTGGGATAATTGATGTACAATTTTTGTTGAATAGCAGTTCAAATTTATTTCCTAAAGAAATTTGTATTTCTGATGGATTTAGTGTAAGATATGCAGTGACAAAATCACCTTGTAGTTGGAAAGAATTACCTGAAAGAGTTAAAAAACAGAATTCTTGGTTAATAAAATATAACCATCAGCTGAAGTGGGAAATTGGTTCACTAGCTTTGGACAAACTAAGAGATTGGATGATAGAATCAACATGCAAATATCATATATTACTTGCCAAAGGAAGAGAAAAATCAAAAACATTAACGAAGTTAATAGGGAGGCCTGTTCTTGATTTAAATGAAATTGGATGCCCAAAACGTGAAAACATAATGTGTACTTTTAAATGCTTTTGGAAACATAACGAAAGATTCTGTGCTTTTAATAATTCTCTGAAGTATACGTATTGGATTCGAAAATATAAATATGCAACCCTTAATTTTACTACTACAGTAATAAATTCCCAACAAACAACCACCAAATGAAAATTAACTTTCAGATGAGAATCACATTGTCAAAACCATACGATGGTAATTCCACAACCATGGAAGAACCTTTGATGTATTTTTCAATTTATTTATTTTCTGTATTGTTAGATTCAGTAAATACAATTTGTAAATAATATTTCGTTCAATAAAATGTGTAAATTAAATGAACAAATTGGGTGTCGTAGATGTGTTATACAAATTTAAGAAAGAAGATAACATTTTTTTTTTTTTTTTTTTCCTTGTGAAATTTCATGCCACAAAGTAACCAGAGAATTTTTTTTTTTGATTCATTGAAGTAAAAGTCTTATTTGTTCGTTATCTAGAAACAAAGTTAATGAATGAAAACTAACAGTGTGGGAAAAAATCAGAACCAATGGAAAACTAATAATCACAACATGTGACAATGAATAATTTAGTTCTCATCGATCAGACAAGGTCAAATTACGAACCTTTGCTACCCATCAGTAGAGTAACACCTCGAAAACTCTTAGTCTCAACATTAAGCTTGAGTGCAATATGTGTAGGATAGGAAGTGATGCGAACAAGTTAGGTCTCAAAGATCACATGAGGTCATTTACAAATCTTTGCTACCTAACACTATTGTAAACATTACTCACATGAAAGCTTGACTAATACACTACCCTGGAAATATTTTACCTTTGAAGTAAGCGCTATATACGGCTAAGAAAAGAACGATGACTGGCTGACCGGAAATGAGTCACTCAGTTATCTACAGATAAGTTTAATGAAAATTAACAGGGTGGGAAAATAATTCACACACAATTTATTTATTTATTTTACTCAGTTATTCTGGTTATAATATGTAGTTAACTGAATTTTAAAAAGTAAAACCTATAATGAAAAAGTCAAATGGATTTCAGAGTTGTGTTTGTGTTCTGTGCTGTGAATATATGTTAAAAATCAACAATTTGGAATATTCAGAAAACCTAGATAGTACTAATATGTTCTCATTCTGGAAAGAAATGTAAGTGAATTTTAACATAAACATAACAATTGATAATTGTAATACACTGAATTCCATACTCTAACAGCAATCGGAATTCAAAACCGGAAATAACACTTACCCTAAACAAAACAGCACATAGAGCTTCCTACCGAGGATGGACACCCGTGGGAAAGATTAATACAGAGAACCAAACGGATACTAAAGTAAATTAAGTAGTCCACTAGCTTTTCTGGTTATTTACAGAAATATCTATCAACTCCTATGTTTTGTGTGTTTTGTGGTGTGAATATATGTTAGCCACAGTAAGCTATAATGAAAAAGTGAAATGTTCTTTTCAGATTTGTGTTTGTGTTCTGTGAATACATGTTAATCAACACTTGGAATATTCAGAAAACCTACTGTAAAAGACTTAATGAGAAATATTCAGTGTTGGAAAATAAATTCACAATTTACGGTTGTGACTCATGTCATCCCCTTTGAAGAAAAGCGCTCGCTGGGGGGATATTGCAATGACGAAACCTCACCATCTACGCTCCGTAATCTAAAGGACGAAGTAACTAGTTCAGGTTACAGTATTTACAGAAATTTCATTCTTTGTGGTTTTTGTGTTTGTGTTGTGTTGTGGATATAAAATTGAACTATTTTGGAATAATCGAATTTCGAAGAGTCATCTGGAAAGCTGTAAGTACTTTTTTAACTTAAACATAACTGATCGCATGTTGTTTGGTAAGCGTAATTCTAATACTGAATAGTTTTTTTTTTTTTCCCCATAAGAATAATCATAGGTTATATATTAGAGTATCAACATGGACACATTAGCGATTTTTTATGTCTAATGTGTGTGTGTGTGTGTGTGTGTTTAAGGACAGGTACTTTAAGTATATAATTAATTATTCAGAAAAGATCGAAACACGAGAGCCATCACGACTTTCTCTAAGAATTCCCACACTTTAATAGGAAACAAATACCCAAAATGTATTGGAAAATTAGTACAACCATCTAGAGAAGAAAAAAAAACTATCTTTGTCACGATTTCTTATACACTAATATATTTCCCTTTCCATTCAAAACAATAACGTCACTTATTTACAACTAACAAATGACGTCACTTATCTACATCTCATAACAAACATTCGCGTCACGATTCCTTATCTTACTTTTAGACAAATCAAAATATCCGGATGAATTATGAATAAAATATGAACTTGATTAGAATATGTATATAGAAGAAAATACAGATGAGGTATGGAAAAAAAAAAAAAAAAAGTATGTGTGTTGAGTGACATCAGTATATAATTAATTATTCAGAAAAGCTCGAAAGGCTGCCGCCATCACGACTTACTCTAAGAATTCCCACCCTTTAACAGGAAACAAATACCCCAAATGTATTGGAAAATTAGTACAAACATCTATATAAAATAAAATAATAATAAAAAAAAAACCGTATGTTTGAGTGACACTAGTATATAATTAATTATTCAGAAAAATCTAATCACACCCGCCATCACGACATACTCTAAGAATTCCCATAGACGACAATGACAGATGTGTGCCACCCTGGGAAAATTCAAAGATATCTTATCTCAAAACATAGCCCACAATTCCATACCCAAACCAAAATACCGCACAAAGACCTAACGTCACGATTCTTATCTTATCTTGATCTTGTCAGAAGTGAGCACCAATCAAGACACGATTTCTTATCCACTAATATATTTCCCTTTCCATTCAAAACAATAACGTCACTTATTTACAACTAACAAATGACGTCACTTATCTACATCTGAAAACAACACACACCCACGACACGATTCCTTATCTTATCTTGATCTTGATCTTGTCAGAAGTGTCCCACCAATCACGACACGAGTTCTTATCCACTAATATCATCCTTTCCATTCAAAACAACAACGTCACTTATTTACAAATAACAAATGACGACATTTATTTACAAATAAAAAATGATGTCACTTATCTACATCTGAAAACAACACACACCCACGTCACCATTCCTTATCTTATCTTGATCTTCATCTTGTCAGAACTGCACCACCAATCACAACACGAATCCTTATCTCTACCATCACCCATAATCCCATACGCGAACCAAAACACAACAACAGAAGCCAGTGACACACTTGCCCACACGGAAATTCTAAACCTTACACGCCCATGAAGCCATGCACACAATGACGTCATCAACCAATCACGTCACGATTCCTTATCTTATCTTGATCTTGTCAGAAGAGCCTCCCCTACTACTGAGGCAATAGGATGTTTATGATCAAAAACTTTCCAAAATGATCTTTCAAATTACCAGGAAAATACATTGAATGGAACAACGTGGAATTGCGGGTACGTTCCATTGTTAAGAGCAGTGCTTCCCAAACTTATGGATGTCAAGACCCCCTTTGGGAAAATTAAAAGATTTCATGGCCCCCCCCATCGGGAAAAAAATCCTAATACAGACATATATTATTATAATATTTATATTCACTACAAAACATACACACCAAGCGTATTTCTTTCCCGCGCATCGCCGCACCTGTGTACACTAGCAATGAAACATCATTTAAAGCGCAAAAAACTTGGCCGTTTTAAATGAGCGCGAGGGTTTGCGTTTGTAAGCTTTTTTGTGCTTCTTATCAATACCTTTTGAAATTAAGCTTACAATGAATAATCATATATTTACTAATATTCATAAAGCGCCGAAATACGATACGCAGGAAGGAAAATTTGTGAACCGACACCAATGTATGAACTTTTCCATTAAAATATAAAAAAAAACAAATAATAAAAATTAAATACGTTTCTTTTAAGATTAAAAAAAATTCTACTTAGTCCTAAAACATTTTAAATTTGTTTTCATTATTTCGCGGCCCATAGTTTGGGAAGCGCTGGTTGAGAGGAACAAATACAATCTGAAACATTTTAATAAGATTTATATGAGTTTTCGTATTTCTATCCATCAATTATTTTGTAGCGATCCTGAACAAGAGTTATCCACTGTACTTGACTAGTTGTGTGGCTGACAGAAAGGTTGAAAAGAAAAAATGAAACATTAATGTTAGATTTGAAAACCTGCAGTTTGAAGTTCATAGTAATGTACGAAGGGAGACTGTTCCGAAAAGTGCAATAGCTGAGGGAATGAATGAAGGAATGGAGAGCAAGAAAAATTTGTTCACCCACTTTAGAGCTGAACTGTGAAGCGATGGCGATTAGGTATAGTACTTGTCTTTAAAAATTTAGAGGAGAGGGGAGTAAATTGCTTGTGCTAATTTTCAGGAAGAGAGGGGGGGGGCTGTAGTAAAGGTATACAGTAGAAAATGAACATTTGTTTAAATGTGAAAACAGTATACAACTGGATTATTTTAGAATTAATATATATAGAATTAATAGTTACTCACAGGTTAAATACAAGAGAGAGAGAGAAGAACCCGAAGAGAAAGAACAAATTAGTTTCTTTAATGTTGAAAAGGTGAGGCTGGTGATCTGTTTATGCCAAGAAAGATTAGAGTTTAACATCATCTCAAAATGAGAAATGGCTTCTCGCCTAGAGAAGTAGGCATTAGTTATCAAAATAACAATACTACAAGAAAATTATTTTTTGGAAACACTAAATTTTGTAGCGTCATTGAATCCTACAAGAAGGATTTGGAGATCAATATTTAAAGTTGCAGAGGTAAATATTCTAGTTTTCATAATTTAGGTAACATAAGATATATCAAGGGAAAAAAATGATCAGCGTGCAACACTCATAACACTTGTGGCACTATAAAAACTGTGACTTTATCATTTTGCACTTTATGGATATGATTCATGTATTTGCTGTTTTAAGACGTTTAGTACTCATATGATAATTATAAAATATAATGAATTAATTTTTACTAAAATCTTTCTTCTAATTCCTTCTAAATCGTTCTCATTAAATTAATGTGGTATGTTCTAGCAAAAATGCTAATTTTATTCCAGTTTTAAATATTCACATATGGATGTTATATATGCGATTTAATATGTAATTCAAATATAATGAATTTGTTTAGCAGTAAATAAATTGATTTTAGGCATGGCAAAACTCTCACGCAGGAATGTATATGCACTTCTATATCGCCGTCATAATGACGTCATGACATTTGCCCTTCGATTATAAACAAACCCTGGTTCGGATCCTGTCTAAAATGCTAAGAACCTTTATTAGGACTTTTCAAATGAATGTTTGAAATACGGAGGTGGCACAATTTTTCCCTCCCATAAAATAGGCATATGTGCCAGAAACATGCTCGGTTAACAGACGTAATTCCACCCAACCCATGTCATGCATGAATCTAGTTCACAACGTTCATCACTTTTCTTTGTAATACCAGTGGCGGCCCGTACATAAACACTGCGACACTGCAGTACCCCCAAAGAAAAAATTAAAAAAATAAATTTTGTTTGTGTTTATAAATATAAATAATAACAATGCTTACAACATTATATAAATGCAATACAACATGTTAAAGGTTACAGCTTATGTTTCGATATTGATTGAATAGTTAATAATTGGAATTGTTCGATTAACGCTTTAGATTACGACGAAACAAATGCACTGCGATCTAACGGTGATATTCGTTTGCGCTTGTCATTGCACGTTACGTCATTAGATACACTGCCGTCTGGGCAGTGTATCTTATTATTGTGCGCGTTATTTCTGTGAGATATGAAACGTTTATTATTGACGCGTGTTCGTGGTGAACTATTTTTTTGTAAATCTTATTTTATTTTGTTAAAATAACATATAATTATTTATCTGTTATAGATACAAGGCTGAATTATGGCGAGTGTCACTGTTGAAAATATGAAAAGAATTATATTTTTTCAATTATCGTTACACGAAACAAATGCACTGCGATCTAAAGCCGATATTCGTTTGCGCTTGTCATTGCTATTGATACGAAACTTTTATTATCGGTGTTTGTTCGTGGTGAGGATGAAATATTTTTAATAAAGCAATTTTTAATATGTAAATTTATTTATTAATAAATTCGTTACTGATTAGGAAAAAAAGTGTTTTATATATATATATATATATATATATGCAGCACCCCCACTTAAAATTTTCACCGGCCGCCACTGAGTAACACATAGCTGAAATCTTTATCACTTCGGTTCCAACATTTTTTTTCTTGGTGTACTGTCTACACGGACAGTTTAACAAACTGAAATTCGCTTTACAGAAGCAAAAAATATAATGTTTGTTCGTACCAAAAAGGGATATGCATCACTACTCATGAATGGTCAGTGCTTAAAAGTAATTACTAAAGGCTTCGTTTCGGTGATGTAAAATTACATACATAATTTTTTCTTAATATTTTCTCTCTCTCTTCAATTTTCATTTCATTTCTGCACTGGAGCCCTCAGAATTCACATAGTCCATTTTATTTTTAATTTTCGCCGCAAAATAGGACTAACATTAATGAACAATCTAAAAGAATAATAAATTATAAATCTTGCTCATATAAAAACAAACATATATAAATATTCTCGAACAAACCAGGGCATTCACAGATGCCCTGGTTTGTGCCAGAATATTACATACTGATCAACATCATAGCCTCAACTTTATGTTCTAAACAGACTACTTAAAGAATGAGTAGGAGTGGTTGGTGTACCACAGGGGTATCAAACTGGCGCCCCCCCCGACGCCTCAAGGAAAGATTTTTAAAAAAGGGATGGTTGCTTTTTGTAATAAAACAGAAATACCGTATTTACTCGAATATAACTCGCCCTCGGATATGACTCACACCCCTGTACCCTCATTTTACTTTATGTAAAAAGAAATTAAAGTTTTGCATGCATATCGCACATTTCGTGTACGATACTGTACATCGCACACGAAAATAAAGTTTAACTACTTTGAGTTCGGGACGATAACTCGCTCCCCGCGGTAATAAACAACACGCCTTCCCCAACTGCATTATACTGCAGATGCAAGAAAAACGAGTAGTTTTATTGTACCACTGAATAAAGTACAGAGACATTTGCTGTCTGTGTAATATATTTCTCAACATGTGTAATATATTTCTTTAGTGCGATTAGAGACAACTGATATAAAAACGGCACTAACTAATGAGTCGCATGTCCCCCCCCACACACACACATTAATTATGCTATTTAGACTTAAGCAAAACCATATATTTCACCGGCAAACACAGTATCTAACAAAAATCTGTTGTTTTTAGTTAGATGTGTGAGTGCTCCAGTAACTCAAACACAAAGCTGCAATAAAATTCGTAAACGTTAGAGTAAATATTGTTGTTATCGCAGTTTCAGATAATATGGAATTTGTTTGAAGAGAATTAGCGTTTCAGCTCAAAAATGTCGGATTAACTTTGGGTTTTGGTAACGCGATCTTTTGTTAATACCGCACCAATCATATCCACACCTTCATAGCTGTTCTATCTCTATTAGCCTACCATTGCTGTCTATTTTTCTCAAACATTCGTGAAGGGTGTTCATTACGTATCTGAAATCTTGTAAATTACTTGTAATTTTTACTTGGAATAATGGGAAAGAAGATGGCAATGCACACAAGGAAACCGCACTCGAGGCCGGAAGTAGCTATAACGAAGAGGAGATTCTTGTTAAGTCATCCACATTTTCATTTTTTTTTTTTCTGAAAACTTTAGTTTCTAAAGATCCCCACATATATCTCGCACCATGATTTTTTAGCTTTAATTTTGGGGAAAAAAAGTGCGAGTTATATTCGAGTAAATACGGTATCGATTTATTCGTTTTCATACGACATTTATAGTTACAATATGGATGCAACGACCTGCTATAATGTAATTGCAGTAATAAAAACTTATATCGCAATTTCAATCATGAAATTGCGATATAAATCCTAATCATGAACAGGATCTTAAGCCGATCCTGTTCACGTGGCGCGCATCATACGCACTCATGGGAATCCAGCTATGAGTTTATAATTGCCTGTTACAGTCAGTCAGTGATATTTGAAGTTCAGTGTGCACGATTCAACAACAACCTAGCAGTGAGAAAATCCCTTTCATTATTATTTATTATTTTTATTTGCAATAGTATCGTGCACTGGATCTACAGTTTTGTGCGTTTTTATTCAAACATTTTTATAAAAATTGTTAATAATATTAATAATATATTTATTCACCGAGGCAATGTCGCTTTCCAAGCCAACAAGAAAAAGAAAAATTGCTGATGAGGGGAGAAAATTTCAAGAAAAATGGGAATTAAATTACTTCTGCACTGGAACAAAGGACAAAATTGTGCGCATTATTTGTAACGAAACAATTAGTGTCGCCAAAGAACATAATATAAAAAGGCACTACGATAAAATTCACAAAGAACAATATTCACGCTTTGAGGGTAAACTGAGAGAAGAAAAATTAAGAAGTATGAAGAATTCGCTTCAAAGTCAACAACAAGTATTTTCAAAAATTATGAAAGATAATGAATCAGCAGTGAGAGCCAGTTATGAAATCAGCTATTATTGGCGAAACATTCCAAACCTTTTAGTGACGGTTTCTTGGTTAAGGAGTGTATGATAAAAGCAGCCGAAATGTCCCCAAAATGTGCAAATATTTCGCGATTTTTTTGTCCAGAAATACTGTGATGGAAAGACTAGCCGCAATGGCAGCTAATCTACGTGACCAGTTGCGAGAAATATCCTCAAACGCACAGTGCTTTTCAATTGCACTTGACAAAAGTTTCGATATTCACGACGTGGCTCAAGTTGCTTTGTTTCTTCGGACTTGCGACGACAATATGAATATTACTGGAGAGTTCTTGGAAATGATTCCCATCCATGGAACCACTACAGGGGAAGACATTTTTGACGCCGTGACATTTTTGAAAAATATCAACTTCCTCTGAACAGGCTCGTAGCAGTGACAACCGATGGTGCTTCAGCAATGACAGGCAAAAATAAAGGTTTTGTGTCAAGACTTGCAGCAAAGTTAATGTATCCAGACATTCCAAAACTGCAATCTTTCCACTGCATCATTCATCAGCAGGACCTGTGCTCCAAAGTGTTGGAAATGAGCAGCGTACCCAAGCCTGTGACAAATACTGTAAAGTTCATCCGATCCAGAGGCCTCAATTACCGCCCGTTTGCACACAATTTCTAAAAGACTCGGAGAGTGAATTTGAAGGGCTACCTTATTACACAGAGATTCGTTGGTTATCTTGTCATAAGGTTCTAAAAAGCTTTTTTTTTACTTTTAGAGGAGATCAAATTGTTCCTAGAAATAAAAAATCATGATGTTGCATTTCTTAATGATCAGACATGGGTACAAGATCTAGCATTCTTAGTTGATATTACAGGACATTTGAATGATTTAAATGTCAGACTTCAGGGGAAAGATCAGTTAATAACACATGTATGATGCACTGGCAAGTTTTAGATGTAAGTTAGTTTTGTTTCAGAATCATTTAAAAGAGAATATTCTGAATTACTTTCCTATGTGTGAACAGTTAAACAATAAGAATCAAAGTTTTACCTTTTCTCAATATTATCCCAAACTAGAAAAGATAAAAGAAGAATTTGATAGGCGATTTAAAGATTTTAAGGAGCAAGAAGAAGTTTTTTCGCTTTTTACAGATCCTTTTTCCTTTAATTTCGAAAAAGCTCCTATTTGTATTCAAATGGAACTTATCGATTTCCAAATTATTCCTTTCTAAAAGCGAAATACCAAGAACTTGGTGTACCGAAATATTCTATGCTATTTTGCAAGCACCTGTTTATGTGAAGAAGTATTCTCATGTATGGAAAGGTAACAAAACAGCCCACAGATCAAGATTAACCGACGTCAACCTTTCTGCCATAATGAAGGTCGTATGTTCACAATCTTTGAGTCCAAATTTTGGCAGGCTGGTTAATAATAAACGTTGTCAATTGTCGGGGAAAAAAATAAAATACTAAAATTAAATTACTGTAATTATATTATGCAAGTATGTATATATGTATTAACCAAAATATAATTTTTCCCAAAAATATTTTCAGTAACAATTAAAAAATTCCCCAAAATATAGACCCCCCCCAAAAAAAAAAATATAGAAGTATTTTATTTCAACACAAACACAAAAAATTTCAAACTGACAGGAGGGTCTGTAAATTTTTGTGATGGTTATTAATGAAAGTTTATACTTTTTTTAGAATGTATAAATATATAAATATTTGATTTATTCAAATAAAATTTAATTTGGATTAAACGCTATCTATTGTAAATATTAATATAATAAAAATATTCTTTATATTATTATTTTTTTTGAGTTGTCATAATCATTATACTATTATTTTATATGTCTTGTAATATTTTATATGTATGACTTAGAATAAATAAAAATTTTGTTATTAATTTTCCAATTTACGTATACTCGTTTTTTCACTTCCCTTCCATTCTAATTAGTGCAGTTTTTTAGTCGAAAATTTTTTGCGGCCCACTTGAGATACACTTTTATAGCAAATGACCGCGGTCCAATTGAGTTTGAGACTCCTGGTGTACCAGCTCCAACTAATTACTGTGGGTTCGAATCTCGATGTGAATGTTTGTAAACATCTTTAAGCGGCGAATTTTCATTGCTCTGTGTAAGACCACCAACTGTGTTTATTAATCCTTTAAAACAAGAGTCTCCTAATTATCTAACACTTAACCCATTCATTGTATTCGTGTATAATAACGTTATAGCATTTCGCGGGTGGAATTCATAATTTTTTACATCACCCAAATTTGAGAGGGAAACAGCAAAGCCTGAATCAAATGAATGCCGTGTCCACCGGGATCAAGAGCAAAGTAACTTGTTGATATTCTTTTTCAAAAAAATAAAAAAGGGATTATATAAAAAAAGTTTCGATTATAGTCGTGTCGTAGTCTAGTTCCATCCTCAGCACTATAAACTGGACTTTCCTCTGGATAAAAAGTCTTAATAATCTACTTGATAGATAATGGGTGATGCTAATTAGCTGCCTTTATTTTGATCAATGGTTCCGAATTGTAGGAAATAGAACCATCTAGGTACCCCATCCTCTCTTTCTCTTCAGAGAAGACTCTACTAAAATAACAGTGCCATATGTTTGGTTTGGCATATTTCGTTCTTGTACTAAATTTTTCTTTTCAATTGATAATATTGATAGCAAATAATAAAAAAATACGTTTGTAAAATAAAATGCCACTTTTGTACACTTATTTATATAAAATAATGCTTATGAAAATATCAGCAGAAATAAAACTCGTCCATCTTCAGTGTCACTTCAACACTCAAACAGTGTTACATAATTTCATTTTTAATACTGTGGTGCTATTTTCTGGACATTTTGTATTTTAAAAATCATTTCTTTTTCGATGTTTCAGGAGAAAGAGCAGTTGGTATACGAACCAAATGCGTTATTCAAAGTTGACGAACTGGGATTTTTCATTTACTGGAAAAGTGAAGGAAAGGTAAATAGAATAGCATATGTTCGTTTGTTTGTGTGTGGGGGGTAATAACAGTGACATTAATTATTGACATTATTATAGTAACAGGAAATGAGAATATCGAAATTTAAAAGGAAAACTTCAGTCTTGCTCTAGAAAAATAACCAGCACACGTATGGGAGTAATTTCAAGTATCATACAAAATGCATTTCCCTATTTATACATTTTTTTTCAGGAGAAGATAAACTAGAGAATTTACGCCTCCATGTAAATATGCGGTTTTCTGCCAGTGCTCCTTTCTCAAACAAACAAATCGAACAGGAAACGCAAGCAGACGCAAACACACTGATAGCTAATAGTTTACTTATCCAACGAGCAAGACAAGACTAACACGCTCATTTATTACCTGGTGCGACTGTGTTTTTAGTATAACAATGTAGTGCTATAGGGTTAACAGGTCACAATACACAAACGTTGATAATATACTGTAGTTGCATAGTGATATTATTGGTTATCACAAGAATTTATATACAGTACATATAAATTATAAGTAGCTTATAATGGTTCGGCAAATCTTGAACACAATGCATGAAGAAACTCTGCATGAGAGGCTTCAAATGCTTGTATTCCAAATAGTTTTAAATGTGATGAAAAAAATTCAGTTTCAAATTTCAAAAATGAAATTTGAAACGGATCTGTTTCATCACCGCATGATCGTCGACTTCTGTATGCGACTTCCCTGAGCAGTAGCGTTAGTCGTACTATAGAGGTTTCTGCAAAAGAATACTGGTATTTTAAATGCGAATATTTTTCCAAGCTAAAATCGTTAATAGTCACCTTACCTGATCTAAGATCGCCTGCTCAAATAGTTTCGTGTTCAATGACCTTCGTAGTCCCATTTTCTTATAGGTAGATGTCAGGGTTGAGGAAGTTTAACAACAAAAAAAAAAGTTCGGTGAGTCTTATGGTTCAAAATATTTGACACGTGTTTAAATTTAGGCGAATCTATCAGATTAATCCATCGGAGGATCGGTGCATCAAGCCCAGTTGTCAAATTTGGGGCTTTGGTTCTAGTTTATCCACTGATTATCTGGATCTTGAATAGGTGTTTGGGTAGAAAAAGACTGCCTGCTGCACCATAGGTTCCAAACCTATAGTATAACTTGCTCACATTGAAAATGGTTTCGTTATAAGAATAAAAAAGACAAAATAGGAGACAGTGTAGTGCTATAGTTACTCCAGACCTGTTGGGGGGCACATGGCATGAACTGAATTACAGGTTGGATGTAGCCGAGCTGCGCATTTAGCTCACATTGAACTTGTTTCACCTACATATATATAGAAAGTTCAATCTGAGATTTTTTTTTTCACTCGGTATTTTCCTTAGTATAACAAAGATATGATTACGCTGTTGACTTTTTTGCGCGTGTGTGTAATAACTGAATAAATAAATATTCCAATTGTATCCCCTTGAAAATAAAGTATTGATTATTATTATTATTATTATTATAGCACAGCAGTAAGCAGTATTACTTAGACCTGACATTAGGCTTTCTGCTATTAAAATCACACCCTTTTGTAAAATGACTGTTGGTATACATTCCAGGGAAAGAAATAGAATGCATGCCAAAGAAATAATAGTTGCACTGATTCAGAATGCACTTCATTAACAGCGACCTGTGGTGTTAATGACCTCCGTAGTACACAATGTTGATAAAATGTTGATGTCTGACAATAAAATAGCCATACCTTTGTGTTTTGTGTTTCCATGAACCATTTATTGTCACACGAAACTTCGAAGTAACGTAATCTAATCAACTGAGCAATAATACAATGGCCAAAGTGAGTAAGCTGAGCTGTTGCTCCCCCCCCCCCTTCCCGCTTCAACATTGTACGTTTAGGAACACGATAGCCCTGTTTAAAAAATCTTGGTTTTTATAATTCATATTCGCAACGTTACATTACTTTTATGATTTTTAAGTATAAATACTTTTAAATTTTAATGCATGAATGGAACAAAAGAATAAAACAATGTAGTGACAACTTAACTTTTCTGTTTCACTGGAATTTATATAAAGACTGACAAGTCAAAAGAACAGCCGCAGAATAAACGGATGTCTATATCAAGACTCATTGTTCGAACATGACATGACGTCATTTTATAACGAGAAAAGAGATATTTGAAACAGTTAATTTAGTGTGAAGTGGCTGAATGACACTACTGTTTCTGAACAATATGCAGGACGCTGACAAATAGCGATTCCAAGAAAGATCGTTATGTGACGTTGGAAGCATGTTGGCATAGCATATCCCCATCGCATTGCAAGATATTTCGCTTCTTCGCAACGGAAGATCTTGCAATGGATATCTTAGAAGGGTAAAGATTTTATTATGAGAGCGTTGTATGCTTCTGAAAAGTTTTGGTGACCTTGAGAGATTTTAAAGCATATTTGTTATAGAAGCTTTGGGATATAAATACTATTGTATGTGTATTTAAAACTGGACCGTGTGAAAAACAAAAGTGTGAACATTTAAAATTTTAGTATAACAGTAACGAAGTATAGCAGTCGATATTTGATGTCTGACAATAAAATAGCCATACTTTTGTGTTTTGTTGTTCGACAAGTGCCAATGCATTATGGCTACCTGCCACGGGAACATGCAATGTTGTCTGAATTGCATTCTGATAGAACCGAGGGAAAATATTGATTTTTCAGCTGAATTAGCGAATATAACATACAAGTTTAGTCTCTAGAACAAGTTCCAGATTTATCGAATCCGTGACCTATATTAATGAGTTGGGTTTTCAATCATTAACAGATGGGATTGCCATGAAAAATATAACAGCAGTACCGAAGGAAAATGCTACATCTATCGTCTTTTTTTAAAAGATTTTTATGAGGAATTTATATGAATTTATATATATATATATATATATATACACACACACACACACTTCCAGCAGATACTTGACAATATGATGCATTTATATTTCAGGACGGACAAGTCTTGGAGTTGTGTCAAGTCAATGATATTAGAGCAGGCGGGATTCCTAAGGTAATTATATATTAAATAAGTTAGGTGTTTTACTCTGAATCAAATAATTCTAATAGGTGCACTTTTCCCATACACTACAGTAACTCATTTCTAAACTTGCAGTGCGTATGCATGGAAATTTATCTTAATTATGGAAAAGATCCTTAAAAAGCTACATGTGGTGTTAAAAATTTTCCGAATAAGGATAAACTTACCATTATGTCATTGCAACAGTTAAATTAATGTTTGCATTCCTGAAACTTCAAAACCAATTTAATAGGGCACATAACTCATAGCCTTTAGAATTAATCGAGTTAGTATTGCGCTACCAAAATACATGAACTGCGACGAATTCGTGTCTCCTTTTATCAGTACTTTGAGTGAAGATTTAACTGACCTGACAGCAATGTAACGAACCATTCGTTTATTGTGTTCTTCGGAAACTAGATAGAAACCCAGAATACTTACGGAAGCTCATATCTGAAAGACGTTGTCGCTGAAGGATATGGGTACCATTAGTCGATCTGGGTAGCTGCGTGGATAGCGTCTCATCCAATACACCCCCTAATATCTCACGGTGACATGAAACGTTTGTGAATTAGGTAGTAGATGAAGTTCATCACCGGTGGGTCCCCTGGTGATCTGGCCTTTAGGTTTATCAGCGGTACTAGTGCGATATAAGAGTATAATCCTTCATGGACAGAAATGACGTAAAAATAACTCGATGACTTTTCTGAACACATCGAAATTTGTTCGTTGTAATGTATTGATAATTTTCTTCCTTGAATACGCATTAAAATTTGTAAAAATAAATATGACACCGAGTATTTAATATTAAAAATAAGAATCATATAATATGTGTACACAATTATAAAACGATTTTTATGATATTCCGAAACTACAAAAGTTACAGTTTAGATCATCGAGTTTCCGTTTGTAATTGCCTAGCATATTTAACTGTAGATCGGAAGAAGAAATACAATGACCTGGCGTCTCGTCCTCAGTTATTATCCTCAATAGAATTTATGTCGCAAATAAAAATCTTGCAAACGCTTATATAGGTGAACTGAGTTATTGACTGTATATTACGTATACTACTACACACAGCTCATAATCGAAGTCATGACATAAGAAACGTTGATAATTATTAGAATTCTATTCTAAATTTACGTCATGTTAGCTCTATAATAATAAAGCTCAGAACAGACTATATTTATATGATTGATTATTTTATGGAATTATTCATGAATAATAACTAAACAATCCCATCGAATAACCTGAGAGCCAGTTAGTTATATATTAAAGTAAATAGTTTGCAACACATGAAGTATGGTGAAATCGGAATTTTATTTGATCTCCGTTCTATCTGCTAATAAGGATATAGGCTGGTAATTTTAAAAATATGCACGTAAATCACATATAAACGATGCAGTCGATTTAAAATATATTAGTTTTCAAGAATGCAAGAGCGCAACTACTTTGTTTGCTAGTCTGACAGTAAATATGTTTTAATTTAGAAACTTTTTCTACAATAGTACTTTCTTTTCAGGATCCCAAACTCCTCTTTGAACTTCAAGGAAGGACAAAACATAATCTGGAAGAGGTTTCTTTAACCATTTGTAGCGGCACAGACATGGTGAACATCAATTATACTCATGTAGTATGTCCAGACGCCGAAACGGCAAGGGTAAAAAAGGGTTTTATATACGTAGTTATAATATTCACTGAATTAAGAAACATTTCACACTAATCCTTCTTGATTCTTTATAAATAAAATATGATGAGTAGATAAAAAAAGAACAACAACAACAAAAAAAAATCCTGATTATTAATATTGCATTATAAATAGCACACCTTTTTTGGTCTGATGACTTCAATGAAGATTTTCGGTGGTAACGACTTGCTTTAAAATCCAGTCAAGGGCAAAAGGAGCTTTGGGACCTTAGTCAACTAGTAAACTTTATTTATTTATGATAAGAAAATGCTGGAAATAAAACAAGAATTCAACCTGATTGATGGAAAGAAGAAAACTATTATCTTCCATGGACATTTAGATATGAAAAACGAAAGAAGTGAAGATGTTTTTCGAGTAATATAACTCATGTTATATTCATATTAATATTGTAGCCATATTAATGAAATGAAAACAGATAAAAAATTTTTAAAAAAAAGTAGGAAGACATCGAAACAGTCGACCTTTGCCATGGCACAAGACTGTCTGTTGGAAAGACATGAATTTAATATTTAAATTGACATTGAAGAATGAAAACTTTTTTTCCTAGGTTCTTTGCAAACCAAGTGAGGTATCCGATTTTAGACGGAAATGCAGAGATTTTCTTATCTGAAATCCTGATGTTTTAATCTTTACAGCCTTAGCAATAATTCAAACACAGCTTATTTTAGCTCTATGGAAGAGGGGGAGAAGGAGTGATAAAAATTGTTTGAAACCTTATGAGATTAAGTCGCTTTTGACTGAGTATACAGGCAAAATATACCCAAAAAACCGCAGTATTATGGTTCATTTCTCTAACTCAATTAAAAGAAGACTAAAATATTACTGCCTCGTTATGAAGTATAAAATAATTTTCCACTTGAAGTTAACTTTTGAATACTGTCTTAATTTTTCCCTACTTAAAAACCTATATTGCCCACTCTAGGTTTCAAGATAGCAACATTCTTCATTTAACACAGTATTATACTTAAAAATTGGACTAGTAATTCAGTTGTGCATTGATACCATAAAAGATAATAGCGTTCATATAGGCAAGTCAAAAAATGATTTTATTCCCACCGACAGAAACATACCTTCACAAAATTCACTGTTAGTTTTGCCCCGCTGCTCACTCAGTCAGTCCTTTATTTATAGGGCACTGAGAGCAATTTCATGTAAACCTGCTATTAATCATCTGCGTAGTAACCACAGTATTCGGAATATGTTTGTTAGGAGAAATATTGCCTGCTTAATATCATCCGGACGTACCCTCAGCATTCTTTATGCCATATCTTAGACTTGGAACAGTTCATTGGTTGTACACAAAGATTTGATGTATGTATGTGAATGGTGGGAGAAACGAACTAGTAAGAATGAATAATGAATAGATGGTACTCGATGTCATCAGTTTTTCACTCATTTCGTAGACTACCGTTTCCAACTTTTTTTGTCATATCAGAGTATGTTCATTTTATCGTGGTACGCTTTATAAATTGAAAAGGTTAATAATAAAAACTAAAAACACTATAATTATGACAATAACTATTCAAAAATTCAAACAGTGATATATGAAAAAAATGGTATGAATTTTTTTTTTTTTCGTTGAAGGTTCATGAAAATTTTCCGACATACTTATTAGGAACTTCCTCGATGATTGATGAAACTAATCATCATTATATGTAATGATTCGGAATTTATTAGACAATATATCAAATATTTACCGTTTTTTTTTTTCAATTTTATAGACATGGCAAGCAGGTCTGAGAAAAATTACTAACAATATTAAAGCCAACAACGTGTGCCCTACTACTGGCCTAAAGAAACAGTAAGTAAGATATAACTATTCAAATGTTGATTACTTCTAGAAAAAAAAAAAACAATCAATAAACGATGCAGTTGATATTACATATATTACCCTGTGGATATTGCAGTATTTATAAGTGTCTTGTAAGTTATTTTCATAAGTAATCAAAATATATAATGTTAACAGCATTATTCCTGTTAATTGTAATATCAAAGAGAACCTAGATAAGAAATCTTCAAAACTCGTATGTAATCTCCTGAATTCATTTCCTTGGTTGTTAAAAGAAGAATAGAACTCAATTTCTGCTGCACCACTCAAATCATTTTTAAAAAAAAATGCAGCTGTATTTCTCGTTATATTTTAAAAGGATTTTCTAAACAAATAAGGCGAAACACATTACAATAAATTGAACTAAAACTGGATAATATTAAAGAATAAGATGAAAGAAGTTCATGTTTTTCACATTTTTTATTTTTCACATGTCGAAAAATAAAAAATAATTTTATTTTTCGACATAATTTTCAAAGTGAGTAAAGAAGCATACTGACGAAACTAAGATTTTGTGCGGTACAGGTATAATTTCCAACCGTGAAGGCTAAGCAGGTGGGTCGCATCCTACATCCGGTTGAATTTTATCCATCTGTGGGTTAAACGGATGAGAAACTTGAAAGACAAAATTCCGAAAATTTCTTTTTCATCGTATATGTTTGTCAGATCGCGTTGTATATATGAAGTGATCGCTATTGTCTGAGACTTTCCCTGAAAGAAAAAAGAGAGAATTTACTCTATGCTGTCATTACGTCTAATTCGAGAGAAAGACTCTACTCTACTCTTGTATATCTGCATTATTCTTCCTGCGTACATTTAACGTTCTTTCTTCTCATAGTTTTGGGACTTTTATGTGGGATGCTTCTTATAGTCTTACGTTGCATAGCAAGTGGAAATAAGTCAGCAATCCGCGGCTCTTTTGTGTTTAACGATTGCGCTGATTCTGCTTTCATTTGTAGGATTCATTTACACTGGTGTGGATAAAATTTCATTTAGGATTTGGAAAAAAAAAATTCATTTCAAATTTTTTTAATTTTATTTCAAAATGTCGAAATTTAATCTTCTGACGTCACTGTGAGACAGCTGCAACGAGAGCCATTCCGAGCATCTCTTTGATTTTCCTTTGCTTCAGCGGTCGACTACCTATATTCAATAGGCTGCCGCTGATTTAATGCAAACCCGACTACTTTTAAAATGCGATTTTATATCCGTCGTCACATTTCTGACTAGAGTTACTGCCCAGTTTACTGAGAAAACTTATTAAATGTATTCAGAACTCTTTTAAGAAATATACTTTTTGAGCTGCTTTTATGAGAATTGAAAGATATTAATAGATGAAAAAAAGTCATTTATAAATTTTGCTTTGAGTTTGTTTGCGTAATATTCTAATCACGTAGAATATTACAAAAAGTTTGGTTAAATCAATTCTTAATAACAAAACGTCTTAATAAATTATCCGAATGATTTAAATTCTAAAACTGTGTTCTTTCTTCTCACTTAGTTGGATGCGTCTGGGATTTACGGTTGATCCAGAGGGGAAAATTCCAGTTCGCAGGTATATTATAAGTATATCTATTTGTATATTTAAAAAGCTTTCATTTCGTTTATTTTATTAAAGAGTGGTTCTGTTTTGGGAAGTGTTTTAGTTATTATTGTTACATTTCATCGCTATTTCAATTGCTCAGTTTATCATTCACCTTTTTATATATTTGTTTATTTATTATTCGAAAAAGATGTCGAAATTGCATATCTTTTTAATTACTATTTTTGTGTTATTTTGTGTCATTAATGTGTTATTTTCGATATAAAGATTTATTCGAATAAAAAACTACGCAGCAAATTAAAATCTAACTATGGAAATTAATGTAAGTTGATAACCTTTCCAACTGTGATTGTACTGTTAAATCATAGTTAAAAATCATAGCGCTTCTTCTTCCTTACCCTGTAGAGCGCGAGTTCGAATTCCACTGTGACTTAAAAGTTTGTTTCCAATATCCTTAGATTCAAAATGATTTTCTTTGCCTTTTCTGAGGTCCTGCTTATTAGAGACCTGCAGTGATTGAAAAAAAACCATAATTCGTCTACAAATAAACGTGATGCTTATTATAAACATAATCTATACTAATTTAATAAGCCCGAAAGACTATTTTACCGGCGAATATGTTAATAGAAAGGGGGATGGTAAATCCCTTTATGTT